>NW_026262711.1:964677-985808 GCF_021869535.1 Mytilus californianus
AGATTTTTAATTCAACACAAATAAAATGTTGACCATAAGAGAAATAGGTTTTACAACTTGTGAGAATTGGATATCGCTTGATATCAACTCTCGTTATTTAATTTAAATAGTAATAATAACCTCGCCAAAGGCTCGTTTATTATTATATTGAAATTAAATAACTCGATATTTATTTGATATAAAGCGATATCCAATTCTCACTCGTTATGAAACCTATAATTATAGAGCAATGTGGGTTTCCTTAAATTTATTATGTGGATGTTATCATTTATAGAGCAATATATCAGTCTGATGATGTTATTATTTAGAGTGAAATGTGTGTTTCCTGATATCAGTCTGATGATTTTATTATTTATAGTGCAATGTCTATGCTTGAATAAATTGCATATATGTATATATAATAGCTCCTAGTGTGGACAGTGTATTTTTTGTATACCCTTTCCAAATTTATTTCTTCATGTTTTATGCCTCAAATAACAAGTAGGGGGATGAAACTACATGGTAAAAAAAATTGGGTCATAAATTTTAAAGTAAAGTAGTGATATTTGGTCCAGCTACAAAAGGTTTAAAAATAGTATTTCGGAAGCTGTCAAAAGAATTCAAGTCCCCCTGAATATAAAATTTTCCATTATTTGAGTTAGAACTGATGACGTTTTCTATAGTTTTGATATAATTTGTCCCAAAAGTAGTACACCACACTGTAAAAATATTATTGAGAAAGCGCAGGTGGGATTTTTTACTTCCATTTTTTGTCTAAAAGAAATGCAATACGAAATAACTGTTCTCGTGCCATATATTGTTCATTTTGCGACAATCATATGAATGTGTACACCACCGAAGATGTATTTTGAGACCGATGTTTGTTATGGTCTCATATTAATTGTATAGGTTTGAAAAAAATACCAAAAGCTAATCATGCAGATCATAGTCCATATATGTGAACTAGTCAGTAAAGTTAGAAAGTGAAAACATACAAAGCGATTAAACTGAAGATTCAATTTCAAATTCAAGAATTATGTAAGGATCTATGAATAATTTATATTTGGTAAACTTTTTTGTATTAAGCTTTGAATTTCAGAAAGAAACTGTCCTTGAGTCTCCATACCTTACTTTAGTATTTCATAAGTCAAACAGACTGTCAGCGTATCTATCAACTGTATGTCTAGTGTTCTTGGCTCATAAAATTTGTCAAAGGGAACTACCACCATGAGTAACACGTATCCTGGCTGAACTCCATGGGGAACATCAAGCCCGTCCATGCAACGGAAGCAGAAGTTTCTGCCCCAGTCATTAACTATTAACAAAACGACGACCTCCCAGGTGTAAATGTTGGGGTAGAGACAGGTTTATTTTTAGCTGTGGGCACTGAGGTTTCATACTGTGTGTTTGTCGGGTACCTACACTGGGGAGTTTATGATTTCCTGTGACTGGTGCAGCGAAAGGTTTCATGGCCGATATGTGGGAATCTTTACCTGGGAAGCAGAGGAGTTGGAGAACCATTTATTGAAGTATAAACTTGATAAAAAGTAAAATATATTTAATTTTTTATCTCTTCGCATGTTTCAGCTAATATAAGAATGAATTTGATATGTTTTATTCATCTTTAACACTTATACCTTCACATTTAGTCCTTATAAAAAATAATCTTGCATCTATACTTTAGATATATAACATGTATAAAGAATAGACATATTTTATTTTCAACATTTAGAAATTCAGATATTATTTTTATTGCAAATGAATAATTTTTACATGTAAATAAAACTACAGGTAAATGAAGTTACAGGTGTCATATTAGCCTATCACTTGGCATTGCTAGGTGTGATAATTTATTTACTAAGACAACAGCACCCAATAAATGATGACAAAACATGGGTTAAAAGTAATAAAAGGGATATTTGAAGATGTTCTTAAACAGTAAAATATTTCCTGCCTTTTCAAATATAAGACATAAATCATTTTCCTGCAGGAAATAGAAGGTATGAAGGACCTTTACTCTTATGGCTTCTGTAGTTTATGGTGTAAACCAAAACATATATTATGTGGGGTCAATTTTATCTTTACCATGTTTACATAATTATATTTTACACTCACACATAGTATAACCTCTTTTACTTTAAACTCTAAAATGAAACCTAAAGACCCTATCACTGTTTATTAAGAATTTGCATTGTAAATAGAAATGAGAACATTTAAAATTACTTTAACACTTTCATTATTTTATTGCATACAGTAATTGACCAGGTAGAGAGTAGTTTTTATAGTGATGTCCACCCAAAATTTCAAGCGACCAGTATTTGAGAGTATTTGACAGTATTTCCCGCTATTTACGGCTGGCATGGTCAATATAATACTTCCATGATCAATCTAAGGACAACTTTCGCTGAGGGAGCTGCAACCTCAATTTCAGTATGATTTCAAAATTTAAAACATCCTACTTCAAATAATTTGTTATAAATCATGTTAGTACCAAATTTGTCCTCAGTCAATATGCTTTTCTTATGTCGATATAATCTCGTATCAACCTCATACAAAGGCTATAATTGTATAATATTTCGTAAGGTAAAACCTGGATCCTTCATACTTAAATAATTTGAATATAGATGATATATGTTATGAAGTTTCTGTCTGTCATATGTTCATTGCTCAATTTGAAATTTTTGTTTTTTGGTCTGTTTTTCTTACACTATTAGCAAAAGGTCAACATGTTTCATGTATGGGATGATTGATTGATTGATTGATTGATTGTTGGTTGCTTAACGTCCAGTGGCAAATATTTCATGCATATTCAGGACGAGAACAAATTAACAATAAATACAATAGGTAGGTTCTGTAATAGAGGCGTCTGGGATTAAGGTCGGAGAAATTTGGACTGCCACTGGAAATGAGGATATATTGGATAGGGACAGAAATTTAGCCTTACAACAGGTCACCTACGGACCCCTCAAAGAGTTGTTGCAAGGGTTCTTAACGTGCAAAGAGCGTGGCACTCTCTTTACACGAGGCATCGGATTTAACGTCCCCATTCTGACCGGACGTGGCTGCAAATTTGTACATCCCGCACAGCCAAACGGACGCCCCACTTTAGCACGGGTTTTACTGCCGGTCGGAGGAAGACCAATGGTGACCATACTTCTATTCCCCAGTCACCCTTGGGGGTATGGGATGATTGTAATGTGTATATGTCTGCCTGCAATTATCATCTGACCATGACCTCATCATCATGATTCATTGGTCAATCTTAAATTTTCATGGTTTAAATTGTTTCGTAGATACAATATGCAACAGGTAAACTATATATACATGTAATGATTGAAACATGTAAATCAACATGTCTGTTTGGAAGCCTTCATCTGACCTCATCCTCATTTTCATGGTTCATTGACCAATGTTAAGTGTCCTGATTTAGTTTCTTTCTTCGAAGTGCAATAGATCAACTATATTGAAAGCAAATTAGATGAAGGGAATGATTGTAAGGTGTACATGTATTTCCAGTTTGGTTTATATGACCTTGACATCATTTTCTTGGATGATGTCAAATTGGTGTGATAGTTGTAATTGAACTTTATTAATTTATATTTAGGACTATAAAAGTAATATCATTAATAAGTAAAAATGATAAAGAAAACAACACATTTCATCGTTTACACTCCACTTTGTTTAAATAAAATCAGCAGGTAAAAATGATGATTTAATCTTGTAAATGTCATTATTAATTGTAAACAATTTCTCTTTTTAGATAAAAAGCTGTAAATATTGTTCCATTGCAGCTGTGGCAGCCATGACCATGGTAACAAAAAATTACGAACTTCCATTGATTGATTGATTGATTGTTGGTTGCTTAACGTCCAGTGGCAAATATGTCATGCATATTCAGGACGAGCACAAGTTCACAATAAATACAATAGGTAGGTTCTGTAATAGATTAAGGGATTAAGGTCGGAGAAATTTAGACTGCCACGGGAAATGAGGGTATATTGGATAGGGACAGAAATTTAGCCTTGCAACAGGTCACCTTCGGACCCCTCAACGAGTTGTTGCAAGGGTTCTTAACGTGCAAAGAACGTGGCACTTTCTTTACACGAGGCATCGGATTTAACGTCCCCATTCTGACCGGACGTGGCTGCAAATTTGTACATCCCGCACAGCCAAACGGACGCCCCACTTTAGCACGGGTTTTACTGCCGGTCGGAGGAAGACCAATGGTGACCATACTTCTATTCCCCAGTCACCCTTGGGGGGATACGAACTTCCAGTAAGTATTAAACTTATTTACAATAAATATTTACTTTTTGATAATTAAAAAGTCAGAAATGTAAGATGATTGCAATTGACACATATGTATATAAAAAAGGGCACCTAATGACGTTCAACAACGAGCAAACCCATACCACAATCATAGTCAACTTGGCCCCCTAAATGACAAAAAAAATAAAATCTAATTCTTTTAAAACTACAAAATAATGATGAAAAAATTGGTACACAGAAACAAACTAAAACTAATAAATTAGAGGCCTCACACTTGGAAAAAAAGAACATAAAAAAAAGAAACTCCAAGGGAAATTCAAAACTAAAAGAGCTTTATAAAAAAAAGCAAAATCTAAAGCTCAAACGAATGGAAAATAACAGTCATATTACTGACACGGTACAAGCATTACTTATGTACAAAATAGTAGATTAAACTTGGTTTTACATCTCCCAAAAAGAACTCCCAAGGGAAATTCAAAAATAAAATTGCTTTACAAAAAGCAAAACATAAAGCACAAACGAATGGAAAACAACTGTCGTATTCCTGACACACTACAAGCATTCGCTTATGTGTGAAATAAATGCTTCAACTTGGTTTCACAGTTTCCTAACAATCTCATTTGTATAACAGTCACATTTAATTCCATTATGTTAACACACATGTGTGAAAAATAAGCAAACACATAATAGGTAAAAAAATCTAAAATTGGGCAACAGCAGTAAATCTTGAAATATAATCTTAATCAGTGAATAATCAAATAACTGTTTTAACAAAGACCTACAAAATGGCATAAACACAAAATACATATCCAAAAATGAGAGAAAACAAATTAAAATTGACCATATCACAATGACACAATGATGCGTTGTACAAGTACTGAGCAACGGCAACAGGGGACTTTTACAACTGCATAGTAAAAACCAAAAATGTATAATATTATATCTCCATATGCAAAGGGGGATAACTCCTGTTAAATCTTCATACTTGGAATTAAGATAAATCTTTATAGATTGACTAAAAAACTTGTATCGAAATAGACAAATAAAGATCCTTGCAGCTGCAGCCCCAAGTTGAAAAATGAGAAAAAACAAATTAAAATTCACCATATTACAATAACACAATGATAGGATGTATAAGTACCCAGCCATAACATTATTATAGTCAAAAATCAAAAGTAAAGGTTAAAAGTATACAAAAAAAAAGGTAAACTTTAACATGTATTTATTCAAATAATAAAGAACATCATTACCTTAAAAAAATATACACAAACACAATGTGACGGGTTAAACTCGTTTGAAAGCTTCCAGTCTGCCCAAACGCAGGAAAAACTAAATAATGAATTGGTTACAAAACAAATATAAAACAATGACACAGAATTAAAGTTTTAACACTCAAAATTGTAGAAAAACAGTAAAGACAGGACTGTTAACATATTAAAAATGTGTCCTGTTGTGGTGAAAATAAACATTTTCAAAAACCAAAAACTTCAATCATGCATTTTTATGAAACTCACCATGTTATAATTATAATTGTAGAAAAAAACATTTATATATATATATATATATATATAACTCCATAAACATTACTATTTATACATTTTATTATTAAAACATTTTGCAATTTACTAACGTAACATAAATCATAAATCTTTCACAATCATTTCCTTCAATACTAATCAGTCCCCTACCAACAAAGTCGAAAGGGACTATAAGCTTGCACTCTGTTTGTCTGTCTGTCTGTCCAACAATTCAGTTTCACACACTTTTTAGTTCCCTACATACGAAATAGAAGGAGATTTAATGATTACACTCCTTCTGTCTGTCTGTCCATCTGAAAGTCCGTCAAATATCAGTTTCCCACACTTTTTGGAAACCAGTCCTCGTCATCGTCGTCGTCATCAGCAGCGGGAACATAGTCCAAAGACATATGGTTTCCAGACAATAACTTTAGTATTAGTAAATAGAAATCTATGAAATTCAAACAGGTTTGAAACCACAATAGCAAAGTTGGGATTGTTTTTTGCGGTTATGGTCCCAACAGTTTAGAAATTATGGGCCAAAAAGAAGCCCTAATAAGCATTTTTTCTAGTTTCAAGACAATCGTCATGCTTAAAAATATTGATTTGATAATTTGTATATAGTTTTATCATGACAAGTTACAGACCAAATTTGATTTTTAGATCACCGTTCCGAAGGAACTGTGAGCTTTAGCCATCACTTGGCGTCGTCCTTTGTCGTCTATCTGGTGTAAACTATTTCAAACATCTTCTCTGAAACTACCAAACCAATTCCAACCAAACTTAAGCTAAATGATCCTTAGGGTATCTAGAATAAAGTTTGTGTTTTATTTTCTGTTTCGTCAAAAAACATGGTCACAATGGCTAAAAATAGAACATAGAGGTAAAATGCAGTTTTTGGCCTATATCTAAAAAACCAAAGGAGTTAGAACAAATCTGTAATGGGGTAAAAGTGTTCATTAGGTAAAGTTTTATCAGCCCTGAAATTTTCAGATGAATCTAATAACCCATTGTTGGGTTGCTGCCACTAAATTGGTAATTTTAAGAAAATTTTGCAGTTTTTGGTTATTATCTTGAAGAGTATTAATGATAAAGATAAACTGTAAAAAGCAAATATATTCAGCAAAGTAAGATCTACAAATAAGTTTATATGACCAAAATTGTCAATTCACCCATTAAGGAGTATTGCCCTTTGAGGACAATTTTACACAATTTGTTTATGTTTTCTAACTTTAACAAATCTTCTCCTCTGAAACTACTGAACCAATTCCAACCAAACTTGAGCTGAATGATCCTTATGGTATCTAGAATAAAGACCGTGTTTTATTTTCTGTTTCGTCAAAAAACATGCCCGCCATGGCTAAAATTAGAACATAGGGGTAAAATGCAGTTTTTGGCTAATTTATCTCAAACACTTAAGCAATTAGAGCAAATCTGATGAGAGGTTAAAATGTTCATTAGGCCAAGTTCTATCAGCCATGAAATTTTCATATGAATCTAACAGTCCATTGTTGGGTTGCTGCCACTAAATTGGTAATTTTAAGGAATTTTGCAGTTTTTGGTTATTATCTTGAATATTATTAATAATAAACATAATAAAAATAAACTGTCAACAGCAAAAATGTTCAGGAAAGTAAAATCTACAAATAAGTTAATATGACCAAAATTGTAAAATGTGTCCTTAAGGAGTTATTGCCCCTTTAAAGACTAAAGACAATTTTTCATAATTTGTTCATCTAGTTTGCTTATTTTAAAAAATCTTCTCCGTTGAAACTGCTGAATCAATTTCAACCAAACTTGGGCTGAATGAGTTTCAGAGTATCTTGTATAAATTCTGTATTTTATTTTCTTGTACGTTAAGAAATATAGCCACTATGGCTAAAATGGAACATAGGAGTAAAATGTATTTCTTCACTTTAGAAGAAAATATGACAGATACAAAGAACATCTAAATGGAATTTTTAAGCCACTCTTTAATATATATTAAAAAGCAAAAATAATCATTGATGGAAAATTTAAGCAAAAAATTACAGGTGAGCAATTCAGGCTTTTGAGAGCCTCTTGTTGTTTTATCTGATTATTTTTAACCGAGTTATGATCCTTGAACTTAGAATATATATTCACTCAAATAATAAATTTTCTTCCCTTTTTTTTTTGTAACGCTTAAAAAAATATTTAACATTTGTTATATAATTTAAACAATGCAAGTTATAGATCAAGTTAGTATTTCGTTCCAGTCCATTGTATTTTAATAAGTAGTGAACTATCTTTTAACATGCATTACTTTCATAATACTTGTTAATTTCTGTTTATTTATTTACAGACCAATATATTGATAATGTTGGATCTAATAATACCATCATGATGCAAAAGAACAAAAAGGTAATTACTATTAATATATCTCCATTATATCCCCAAAAATAAAGGTAAAATTAGGCAAGTGTTAAAACAAAACAGTTTTAATTGTAATGGACAGATCATCACTCAGATTGATTGATTGATTGTTGGTTGCTTAACGTCCAGTGGCAAATATTTCATGCATATTCAGGACGAGAACAAGTTCACAATAAATACAATAGGTAGGTTCTGTAATAGATTAAGGGATTATGGTCGGAGAAATTTAGACTGCCACGGGAAATGAGGGTATATTGGATAGGGACAGAAATTTAGCCTTGCAACAGGTCACCTACGGACCCTCATCACTCAGCTTCTCCAAAAACTTATAACAAACTTATGAATAACAAACTCCAAATTTCGATATTTTTACAAAAATTGAAATTTTCAGTCAAAAGATTGTTTCAAATTCAAATTTAAAAAGTGCAAAACACTACATTTACACATCATCACAAATATTTCCGATTGTGTATGGTTTCAGAAGAGTTGTGACTCGATGAAATCAATCTAATCCTTTAATAGTATAAATAGATAAACATGTAATAATTTCAATGTGAATTGAATAACTACAATAACCATGATTAGTTTGGTAATACAGTGAAATAAATGCAATAAGTCTATGGATATGTTTTATTCAAAAAGTAAAATATATTAAAACCAAAAATATAAATATGTATATATAATCAACAATCACGACAAAAAATTATATTTATATTTAATTAGTACAAAGAAAGATAACTCTTCCTTTTAGATTGATTGATTGATTTTTTTGGTGTTTTAACGCTACTTTTAAGCACCGCTTTTGGGCTATTTCGTGGCGGCCAACTTTTATTGGTAGAGGAAGCCGGAGTGCCAGGACAAAACCACCGACCTTCGATAGAAAACTGACAATCCTAGTCAATTAAGATTGGAATCGAGTACACCCGCGTAAGCAGAGTTCGAACTCACAACCTCAGTGTTGACTGGCTAGTGATTACAGTAGTAACTACTTAAACCACTTGGCCACAAATGCCCACTTTCCTTTTAGAAGATATAACCATAAATACTCATGATGTAAACCATGAAAAGTATTGTGCTCATCAATAATAATACATATTAAAATTAAATTCTATGATTTAGTCTAATGTTTCAATATTTTAAGCAACATATCTACCAAATATTCATCTGATAGTCATTTCCAGGAATTTTCATAACAAATTGATAAGAACTGTGTATTAAAATACTTAAATCATAGACAACAACATACCACAACAACCTTATTAGAACATATCAGCTGCATAAAATACAAATTAACCTCATGCAAGTAAATGTATACAGATACATGTATAACACGATGATTTGATAGATTTTCAAACATTCACATACAAAATAAAAGACAATTGTGTGTTTTTTCATAGGGTTCATTTATTGATTTAATTTGTTCCCAACAAATAGAGAAGAAAGGGGCTTTTGCAAACTGTCTGTCTTTTTGTCTGTCCATCTGTCAGTCCAGCAAATCAGACTTCCACATTTTTTTTCTTCTTGCTTGAACATATTGATTTGAAATTAGGTATATAGTTTATATATCATAAGTTTTTTCGTCATGCTTGAATAAAATAACTTAATATTTGTTAAATAAATTACACAATGACAAGTTAAAGATCAGGATAGCAATTTGTTCTAAACAATGAATAAAAAACCAATAGGAGACTTGTTTTCAAACCGTTCCATATTTTCCATACAGATGTTATATACACGAAACAGGTTAAAAAATAAATTAATATTCAAACAATAAAACATAATCTGAACAAATCTGCATGAACCAACATCATGATATAAGCATTGTTAACATGGATGACCACAGTCTCCAAACAACAAGCTGTTAATGCCACCTAAAAAAGTGGGGTATACTGTTTTACCTCTGTCTGTCCTTCCGTCGGTCCATTTATCCATCCATCTGTCAGTCCGTCCCATGAATATTTTTTGTCGCATTTTTCTCAGAAACTACAATACGAGGATTTCTGAAATTTGGTTTCAGGGTTTATATAAGCTAGCTATAATGTGTGAAGCGTTTTCAGATTCATCACTAAACAACTTCTTGTTTACTGAAAACGTGTATAATTTTACACATAATAGCCAAGTTGAAAATTTTCGTCACATTTTGTCTGAAGAACTACAATAAAAGAATTTCTGAAATTTAGTTTCAGGGTTTATATAAGTCAGCTAAACCGTATGATGCATTTTCAGATTCATCACTGAACAACTTCCTGTTTACTGAACACTTGTATCATTTTACACATGATAGCCAAGTTGAAAATTTTCGTCACATCTTTCTTAGGAACTACAAGACAAGGATTTATGAAATTTGGTTTTAGGGTTTTATAAGTCAGCTGTACCATGTGATGCATTTTTAGATTCATCACTCAACAACTTCCTGTTTACAGAAATATTTGGGCAGGGGTATCATCAGTGAGCAGTAGCATACACTTTCACTTGTTTATACTTAAATTTGCCTTTACAAATTGTTTAAAAATTACGCACAATGTATACACCAAACTCAAATCAAGAACAAATTTAAATGCGATACAATTAAGATTTTTCACTGATGATTTTTTATAACGTTATATATTAAAAGGAAGCACCATCTGTGTCTAGTGCACACATTTTGCTTTATTTTGCATTATAAATATTATTCTCATACATGTTCTTTTAATTTCAGACAATCAAGAAAAGACACAGAAATGAAAAAATTAAAAAAAAGTTATAAATAAAAAAAATAAATGTCCCTCCCTCGTTGTTTTTAAAGATATCATGACCTCATGTGTACAATAGGTCGATCTCATCTTGATGTATTACCATATGAGGCTGCGTTGGATTTCATCATCGCCTTTAAAAAATATATCCCCTTGAAGCAATTTCTTTTATTTGCATTTTTCTTAAAAAGAATTAGAGACAGAATTCCCCGTTTCTGTTAAAGTTATCAAGACCAAATATGGACCATCGATAGACCTCATCATGAAGTATTACCACATGACCCTGTTAATGATTTCATCATCCCCTGTAGAAGTGTTCTCCCTTTTGGTCCGAGTACACAGTTATCGTCCTTTGATTTTCGTTGTCCACAAATGTAGTCCCTAGTGTGGACAGTGTGTTACTTGCCATTTTTTTTTATACCCCTTCCAAATTTATTTCTCCATGTTTTATGACTCAAATAGCAAGTAGGGGGGTGAAATGACACTGTAAAAAAATTTGGGTCATGAATTTTAAAGTAAAGTAGTGATTTGGTCCAGCTGAAAAATGTTAAAAATTAGCACTTCGGAAGCTGTCAAAAGATTGGAAGACCCCCTTAACATAAAATTGTCCATATTTTGAGTTAGAGCCGATGAAGTTTTCTATAATTTTGATATAATTTGTCCCAAAAGTAGTACAAAACACTGTAAAAATATTATTGAGAAAGCGCAGGTGGGATTTTTTTAATTTTCATTTATTGTCTAAAAGAAATGCACTACGAAATAACTGTGTACTCGGACCTAAGAGGTGAAATCAGGAAATATAGAATCTGTACTTTGGCAACTTCCCTGAATGATTTGATGGTGTCAATTTGTCAAATAGCATAAAACTAAAGGATTTGAACTTTTATTTGATAGAATTTCTGCAAAAATGACCAATTTGGGCATATTATGGTCAAAATAAGCATTTCATAGCTTTTTCAATTTTGATGCATAAGTGGCATTCTGACTTTCTATCTGACAGGTTTTTATGTGTCAATATTTGTGTTTCTATGCTTCAATCCAGTGGTATTACTCATTTGTGAACTCTGAATCTACAGAAAAGAAGATTATCTCAGACAATATGTACAAAATGTGTTGTATATATGACCCTCGTCTAACGCCCTGTTTGGATCAAGTTAAATGTGAGGAGCTTGGAACATAAAAGTTGAAGTCCATAATAAAGACCTCACTAAATTTGTATAAAAAGCACTTAACAATGTCTTTTGTACCTGTTTCATGTCACATAATATCTTTCTTTTCTTCTGTAGGATAGCAAGTGATTCAAATATAAGCTTGTTGCGACTAAAATTGCATGCATGTTTTTCACTAAAAAGTGAAAAATCTTTGTATCAGACCATACTGTCAGCAAAAAAAGTTGAATGCAAGAGTCTTTTTGTGCTCAGATTTATTGTATCATGTCACCTGAGTATAGAAATGATAGAAAAGACACAAATTTTTATTTCCTATAGCTTCAATATGCATTTTTAAATGTAAATATGTGCTACGGCCTAAATTGACCCTAAATTATTTTCAGTCTTACTTGGCCTAAGACCCTTTTAAACTAATATGATATGTTATTTGTGAGTTTTCTTTCCATTTAAAGTACATTAAATACATATGTAAGGATTATTTATAACCAAAAAGCTTTACAAATTTAAAATTGCTGGAAAATATTACATCTTCATGTAAGGCCCCCCCTTCATTGGAAAACCTCCATTTTTAGGCACAGGCTCATATAAATTTGACTTTTTAATAATTATGATAAGTCTGATAAATGAAATGAGTACTCAATTGCTTTTAATACATAATATTTTATATATTAAGGCATTTCAAAAGTATTTTTTTGCAATATTTAAATTTTTTAAGCCCCAAATGTTGATAGTTGAAATTTTTCAATTTTAACGTCTACATTTAACACGCAAAGTTGAATATAGAATTAGTCCTATTGTCTATAATATATATCCTATTGCCATGAAACTTTGTAGGCAGTCTTATAATTTATTAAGCTTTGGTCATACCAAGTTTCATTAAGATTGGTCAACTTTTTCTACCCTATTAGGTCCGAGTACACAGTTATCGTCCTTTGATTTTCGTTGTCCACAAATGTAGTCCCTAGTGTGGACAGTGTGTTACTTGCCATTTTTTTTTATACCCCTTCCAAATTTATTTCTCCATGTTTTATGACTCAAATAGCAAGTAGGGGGTGAAATGACACTGTAAAAAAATTTGGGTCATGAATTTTAAAGTAAAGTAGTGATTTGGTCCAGCTGAAAAATGTTAAAAATTAGCACTTCGGAAGCTGTCAAAAGATTGGAAGACCCCCTTAACATAAAATTGTCCATATTTTGAGTTAGAGCCGATGAAGTTTTCTATAATTTTGATATAATTTGTCCCAAAAGTAGTACAACACACTGTAAAAATATTATTGAGAAAGCGCAGGTGGGATTTTTTTAATTTTCATTTATTGTCTAAAAGAAATGCACTACGAAATAACTGTGTACTCGGACCTAAGAAATTGGATTTTTTCAACATGGACCCCCCTCGTTGTTTTTAAAAATATCATAACCTTAAAATGGCAGCATCTACAAGAACAGATGGCAATGTTAGAAAACATAAACAATTAGTTTGTTATCAACACTTATAAGGAGTTATTTCCCTTGAATAATTTTACTCAATTTAAAAAAAAACTGTATTTCGAGAACCGGAAGTCGTAGAGACTTGGGACCTTCACCAATAATCTTTATTTCGTGTGACCTTTAACTTCCACCCAAGGTCAAATACACTGAGTGCAAAAAAAAATTACGCTGCAATTTCAATCTTACATATTTAGAAAACAACAAGAGTTTGCTGCATACATACTGTTTATAAAATGTTCCTCTCGACGAGCTCTACATTTTATTCATTAAGCTCAAAACTGTCCGACCGTCTGTTCACAAGTAACGACGAGATAATTCTTAAAAGTATAGTATTGTGTGTATATCTTTTTAAAGGTAACATATATCAACCTACTATAAATTGCAAAAATGATCCCTATTTAAAACCTTCAATTTGAGGTCAATGGCAGGTCATGATGAAATTTAACCTTGGCCTTCAGAGTGTGCTATGACCTTGACATTGTGACATTTGAAAGGTCAAGTGGTCCTGAGTTGAATAGTGGTAGTCTTATGTCTCTACGACTTCCGGTTCTGAAGTTTGATATTGCATCATATATTGGATAATTCATTGTGACCTTGATGAACTATGGAATTGTCCCAAATTTTTTTATACAATGTTGCCTTTTAACTGCAGATCATTTATCATTTAACAGATTTGAGATATCTGTTGTCGTTTAAGAGATAATGCAGTTTGAAATTTTTCGAGCGGAGGCATGTTTTTCTGAATCAACAACAGTTTACCACCTGAAATTTTCAGAAATTAAAGAATTCAACAAGGTTGTATGTTTGACTAAATACCAAAATCATTCAATGAAAAAAAAAACCCAAAAAATCAATTTGAAATTTTCATGTTTTGCATTTACTTTGTAAGTTTCATAAGTTCTATTTATATAATTGATATTGCATCATTTTTGGCACTTTGCCAAATGGGGTCATTTGATATATCAAATTGAAAGTCTTAACGAGCTCTTCTCAAAAATGAAAATGTTAAACCCCCTTTTCAGATGGTTAGGTTGTCGCATATCAAATGAAAGTCCATAAAGCGTACATTTCAAATATCAAATTGACGTCCCCAAAAAATGGGTTGGGTGGGGTCATTGAGTGCAAAAAATATAATTTTCTTTTAAGGTAAGGTTGTTGTATTTCAAATGAAAGGTCGTAACGTGTACATTTCAAATATCAGATTCCTGTCCTCAAAAAATTAGTTGGATGGGGTTATTAAGTGCAGAAATCAAACTTTCTAGAACATGGCGTTGTCGCATATCAAATGAAAGATAATCAAGTCTAGATTACATATATCATACTTTCGATATCAAAAATGTAGGCGGATGGGGTCATTAAGTGTAAAAAGTGAAAATTTTCAGAAGGTATGCTTGTCGTATATCAAATGAAAGGTCTTAAAGAGTACATTACAAAAACATCACTTTTGCAGGAAAGACCTTTCAATTGTTTTTCAAACAATTGAGATACTAGTTAGATATTTCTTTTTATCTACATTACACATCATGATAGCAAGTTAATGTTGTTATTTTGCCTGAAGCAATTCTTGTATTAATGAGCCTTCCTGTCCGATTATACCCACAAATAACACATGGTGGCAGCGGTGAGCTACGTCTGAAACGTTATAAAACCAACTATTATCATAAACATTTTGCGTAAGTGGTCCTGAAAGCACCATCACAAAATAATAATTCTCCACGTGGTTGAAAGACGCTTAATCAGCAATGGCCGAGGCTTTAACAAACACTTTACGTCTACCCCAACAATTAAATGTCACAGAAGGAAATGTGTCAGAAAACTTTAAGAAATGAAAACGGCAAGATGAAATATATCTTGTGGCTATCGGAGCTGTAATTTTGAATTGTGCCGGTCCCAACATTGTTGACATATTTGACCAAATTCAGTGGACAGAGGAAGTTGATGAAAAGAAACCCGACAAACTTTTCGAAAAACTAGAGGCCTACTGCAATTCAAGAAAAAATGAAGTTCTAGAGTCCCATACATTTTGGATGGTACCATATTAATTTCTTAACTGAATTGAGAACTAGAACATACGTGCAATTTCCAAGAGAAAGATCGTATGATGCGTGACAAAATTATCTTTAGCGTCACGGGCAAACTGCAGGAACTTTTGTTAAGAGAGGACAAGATTAACTTAGACAAGGCAATCAAAATTTGTAGAGCTTATGAACAGTCAAATAAACATGTTAAGGAGTTGAGAGAATCTACAAATTCGACTCACACAGTCAATAAAGTTACACACCATGATAAGTTCAAAAAGAAAACTTACCCGCCTGAAAGTAAAAGACCATAAACTAGACACCCTCAATCACAGAGTAAAACTTCTTACAACACACAAATTAACAACAAAGAATGTAATTTCTGTGGTTACAAACATGAAAGGAAAAAGGAAAAATGTCCAGCATGGGGAAAAACATGCGATGCTTGCAAAGGTAGAAACCATTTTAAAGCTAAATGCAAAAAATACACTCAATCAGCTCAACACAAAGTGGCCAAGAAGAAGATGACTGTTGGTTGAATGCTATCACTGGCCTTACATCTGAAAATTTAATTCAGGCAATAGGTGCAGAGTCTAAAAACATTTCAGCTTTAATGAATGTCAATGATTGCAATGTAAGATTTCAATTAGATAGCGCAGCCGATCTTAATACGATCTGTAAACGATATATCCGTAAAGAACAAGTAAAACCAAGCACAATCACACTGCGTATGTGGAACAAAACACCTATGAAACCAATAGGAGAGGTACATTTAAAATTGATAAATCCGAAAAACCACATCTTCTTATATCTATTTTGTTATCATACCTAATCTATGATAGTAGTGGAGCCAAGTCCTTGCACTATTCATGCAAAATGAAAGTGCTAGTGGGGTATCCATGTACTAGGGACACTTTATATTCTTGTTTACAATCTTACATTTTGCTTCGTGGAATATTAATAGGAAGGCCAACACACGTCATACTTAGCCGTTTGGAAGAAACCGCAAGACAGGTGCATATGTTTGCTGAGGCACAAAGGCTGTGGCAGCAGACCTTGCCAACCCTTTTGGTGATGTAATGAAGATTGATTGATTGTTGGTTGCTTAACGTCCAGTGGCAAATATTTCATGCATATTCAGGACGAGAACAAGTTCACAATAAACACAATAGGTAGGTTCTGTAATAGATTAAGGGATTAATTAATTGATTGATTGATTGATTGATTGTTGGTTGCTTAACGTCCAGTGGCAAATATTTCATGCATATTCAGGACGAGAACAAGTTCACAATAAATACAATAGGTAGGTTCTGTAAAAGATTAAGGGATTAAGGTCGGAGAAATTTAGACTGCCACGGGAAATGAGGGTATATTGGATAGGGACAGAAATTTAGCCTTGCAACAGGTCACCTACGGACCCCTCAGAGTTGTTGCAAGGGTTCTTAACGTGCAAAGAACGTGGCACTTTCTTTACACGAGGCATCGGATTTAACGTCCCCATTCTGACCGGACGTGGCTGCAAATTTGTACATCCCGCACAGCCAAACGGACGCCCCACTTTAGCACGGGTTTTACTGCCGGTCGGAGGAAGACCAATGGTGACCATACTTCTATTCCCCAGTCACCCTTGGGGGGCTTTAAGGGATTATGGTCGGAGAAATTTAGACTGCCACGGGAAATGAGGGTATATTGGATAGGGACAGAAATTTAGCCCTGCAACAGGTCACCTACGGACCCCTCAAAAGAGTTGTTGCAAGTTCATTACACGAGGCATCGAATTTAACGTCCCCATTCTGACCGGACGTGGCTGCAAATTTGTACATCCCGCACAGCCAAACGGACGCCCCACTTTAGCACGGGTTTTACTGCCGGTCGGAGGAAGACCAATGGTGACCATACTTCTATTCCACAGTCACCCTTGGGGGGATGTAAGGAAGACCTCAGGGATTGAAAAATAAAGGCAGACCAACAGATATAGTGCCGACAAAAGTGACATGCTTATCAAACCCATTAGGGTAAATAGACTAGACATTGGTCGACAAGAGAATGGGATTAGATAAAGAAAGTTATATATACATGTATTTATTATTTTTTATTTCAAAAACAATTGAATATGATATTTTAATACAAAACTTGTGCATTCTTTTTTATGGTGACCCCTCATTTATGTTATCATGGTAGTATTTCTAGATTTATTAGAAAAAGACAAATATTCATCATCTAAATAAATGTGCCTTCTTGGGCAACATGACAACGTTGCCCTTTTTGATTTGTTTCATGAGGGAAATTGTAAGTAAAGAGAAGAAATCTTAAGGAAAGCATTCCTACTTAAAGAGGTTGCTGGAGTTATTGACACACAAGCTGTTTAGCAGTTGTTCAGTGCATCCAGGAGAGACGTATATTTCCTTACTAATATGTCAGCTCTGCGTCATTTATTTCTTTTTCGGCTAAAATATCATCTACGTAACAACAAACTGAACAAAGAACTGAAGCGAATATTAGACGAAGAGTTCCATGGTAATCTTATTTTTAACAATTTGGGATAAGTAGAACAGTGATACAGGGAACAAGGGAATAAATATGACAGCAGATCCACAAGAGAGCAAACATGACGCTACACTTTAACAAACGGTAATCAACTCTTCACCTATTCAAAAAGTATACGTTGCGCAGAAAATTTCCCCTATTGCCTCGAAACCAAGCGCTGCAAAATCAAGTACGAAATCGTTATTTGAAATGCAGCCTCGTGAAAATAAACTCATCATAGATACCAGGATTAAAATTTTGTATTTACGCCAGACGCGCGTTTCGTCTAAAAAAGACTCGTCAGTGACGTTCGAATAAAAAAAGTATAAAAGGCCAAATAAATAACGAAGTTGAAGAGCATTGAGGACCAGAAATTCCTAAAAGTTTTGAAAACCACTTACAGGATCTGATGACACTGCAAGAAGACGTTCGGATAGAAATTCCGCAAATGAAACTCATATATGATCTTGCATCCGCAATCATCTCTTCTGAGTCCTCCATGTCATCCGATGAATTTGATGCTTTTTAGTACTAGTATAACCTTCGTTATGCAAATTCTAGTCTTTATCGATAGGCAAATAATCAAAACAGATGGAAATAAAAGCCCACATGTCTCCGTTTGGTATGTTTCAATCCCACGGTACATCGAACTACTTTGGACTATATTTTTTCAAGTCGAAACTCAATAAAATCAATAACAAAAAAAATCATTAGAAGAAACTATATCCAATATCAGGTCAATGAAAGACAAAAAATAAGGCCTTTTTGTATGAGAAAGTGCGAGGTCAACCGTTTATTTTTCAGTAGTATAAGTTACCGATTTATTTATTCGGTATCAATAGAGTTTTTTTTTGTCACAGTTAAATGATGCAATTGCCCGGAGTTCAACTATGACAGGTATTTAATAAGGGTATTTCGCAATTCATCAGATTCTTACAATACAATAATGAATACAATAAACTGGACTCTGTGGAGGAATAATTTTGTTGTTCATAGTACGATAACGGAAGTGGAAATTTATCGTCATACCAAACAGTTATCAAAAGTGGACAATGTAGGAAATGGTGACACAAGATATGTAAATAAGTAAACAGTAATTAACAGAAATGCAATACAAAATTTATCAACAGCTCAAATTAACACGAAAGTACGATTAAAGAGAATTATGTCAATCATCCTGAAAGATAATAAATTACTTCTTCTTAAATGACGACCTATTATCGTTACCCAGTTAAATCACAGTATATCTACCTTTAACGCAAACGCATTAATACACCAAATTAACTGTTCCACCCATCTATATACGACCTAGTTTCTTTTTGATAACAAAAATATTAAATTAATTTGTAAAAATATTGATGAAATAAGAAATTGACGGAGACTTAATTCTTATTTTGTTATTTTTGGTATGCATGTACAAATCGTCTGATGCACTTGAAAGCAAAAACATGGCCGTACCATTGCAGATTGGCAGAGCTGAAGAACAGTGCGGAGAAAAATCAAAACTTATTAACCATGAAAAGCCTAACGCAAATTTTGCTAGGCATTACATTATTCAATGTTACAAAAATGTGGTCATAAATTGTATGAGATTTCGGCATCGCCAAACACTATGACCAAGCATGTCGTAACGGAGCCGGAGGAAGATTTTTCCCAGTCGTACAACGACGTAAAAATAGAAACTGACCCTCTTTAATCTTTACATATAAATCCTCCTACAAACAAATTACAAGGTTCATAAGTGCTGACTTTCATTGGACAACACCAACAGCTAATATCCCAAAAATTCCAGCAACACTCAATAATTTGTATCATCCTAATAATACTAATCGTACATATGAATTATATATTAAATGCAATGGTATTGCTAATTATCACAAGAAGTGTCGAGGTTTATTTATGACTGCACAACAACCCGGAGCAGCTCTACGACTTGGTATCGCCAACTTGTCTGTCGTATAACTTCATCAAGAGGGCACAGTGCACTACACACCACTTAGAAACCATTCAAAATCGCGGTTGAAGAAAATTTGTGACCCATCATCAAAACTTTAGCATGTATCAGCAGTTATTTGGGGACGTGAACATCAGGAGAGTGACCTCAAAGAATTTTAACAGGTTATGCGTACTGACCATCAGAAATTTTGTGTACTGAAAGCAGTTCTGATTGATTTAATTTATTCATTTGTTGATGTCAGCGCAGATAGAATAGCAACATGAGACTTACATGGAAGTAATGCAGTGGAAGTGAAATGTTTTATTTATAAATCGCTCAAGTTTCTAGCCAATGCCCGTCTTTCAAACACTCATCACTACTAGACAGCAGCCGTCGATATTTAACTTGAATAATTTGTATTTTCCTGATTTACTAAGCGTATAATAGCAAGGTTTCAACAGTTCGTTATCTTCAACGTTATATGAAGCTAGCACTGTATATGATAAGATGAGAGAGCTGCATATATAAAGGTGCGTAGATCAATTCTTCCTTACCCCCAAGGGTGACTGGGGAATAGAAGTATGGTCACCATTGGTCTTCCTCCGACCGGCAGTAAAACCCGTGCTAAAGTGGGGCGTCCGTTTGGCTGTGCGGGATGTACAAATTTGCAGCCACGTCCGGTCAGAATGGGGACGTTAAATCCGATGCCTCGTGTAAAGAGAGTGCCACGCTCTTTGCACGTTAAGAACCCTTGCAACAACTCTTTGAGGGGTCCGTAGGTGACCTGTTGCAAGGCTAAATTTCTGTCCCTATCCAATATACCCTCATTTCCCGTGGCAGTCTAAATTTCTCCGACCATAATCCCTTAATCTATTACAGAACCTACTTATTGTATTTATTGTGAACTTGTTCTCGTCCTGAATATGCATGAAATATTTGCCACTGGACGTTAAGCAACCAACAATCAATCAATCAATTCTTCCTTTGTTTTTGTGGTATGCAATGCCACACAGGTAAATAGAAATTATTTTGTCGTTGTTGGTACTCCAGTAAATTATTTTGTCGTCGTTAGTACTCCAAGTAAAATTTCGACGTTTCCTGCCTAG
>NW_026262711.1:985909-1099205 GCF_021869535.1 Mytilus californianus
AAAATGTCTGTCTTAGATAAGTTCCAATGGAGAGAAAACATCAAATTACACTGTCAATAGGGATGACGGTTTTTATGGTCTTCACAGGCAAATTAGAGCAAGTTGAAGATTTCTTTAACCTTTCCAACAAAATTGACCATCTACTTAAGTTCTAATATAAGGTGTCGACATCTATGTTTTCGGCCTTTTTATTTCACGTGTTTCCGTGTTTCGACGTTTTATTTCTCGTTTTCTCGTGTTTGGTTCGATGTGCGTGCTTCGTGTTTTCCCTTTATTATTTTCCGTGTTTCGTGTCAGTACTCTTATTTTCTCGTGCTTGTCCCGCATTTGATTAAAAAGTAAACCAGGACTAATTCAAAGTCAGCCCAAATACTGTTTTGAATCATGAACTAATCAACTTGTCCCAAGATATTTATGAATTGTCTGTTGAGTTACTATGATAAAACGGATGCAACTAACGGACTCTAAAATGTGACCACATGCAGGGTCGCCATGTCCATTTATAATGACTGTATGATCTCTAAGAACGGCTGAGTAATAACTTCTGGTACTTTTTCCCTTAATATTTACGATTTTATTCCTTGGCTTCGTCTTTCCAGAGTGTTTTTTTTCCCGTGTGCAACGTTTTTGCGATTTGTTATTTCACGTGTTTCCGTGTTCCTCCCTTTAACCACCCTCTATTTAGATACTGAAGTGTACAAAAGTGAACGATTCCATAATAATGGAATTATTGATGCCAACGTATCAATATTTACAAATCACTACAGTACTGCTGTAGATCTTCATCATTGCATCCATTGTTGAAGCAGTGTAGGAATAGCACATCGAACATATTTATTCTTATACCGGGTTCTCACCAAAGTTTTCTTCAAATGAACATTGCAAACTGGATTTTTTTTTTTTCTTTGACAGAAAAGGAGACCAACTTCTGACAATCATATGTATGCTGTTTCCCTATGTATGTCACACAGGCTTTCAAAAGAACTACTACAACACACAGATGTGTCGAAAAAACGTTTTTTAACCCACCATTTGTTTTCTTAATTGATTGTCTTTGGTAGCTTATTTTAAAATATCTATACTTCAGTTAATGATCTTCGATGCAATTAATATATTTTTCCTGTGAAAATTACCAAGTTTTCCAAGAAAATCAATGCAAGGGTCTTATATGATGAGCTCTCACACTATTAATCGGACATGCAAGGTAAATGAAGACAAATAAATATTTTCATATGACCATTTCAATACTATTAATTTAGTGCATATTCATTTAATTAAACAATGTCTTTGCAATTTGTATCTTCTACCAAATAAACTCATCATAGATACCAGGATTGAAATTTTATATTTACGCCAGACGCGCGTTTCGTCTACAAAAGACTCATCAGTGACGCTCGAAAAAAAATAAATTTAAAAGGCCAAATAAAGTACGAAGTTGAAGAGCATTGAGGACCAAAAATTCCTAAAAGTTTTGCCAAATACAGACCAAGAATCTGATTTTTTAGTCTGAATTACATTATCAGAAATATGACATGCTGTTTCCATAGCAACTATATCAGATCTGAACACATTTTTGAATTACTAATGCCAAATGAAGTGTCGCCTAAAAAAAATGAAAATTTGTGAACATTTATGTCCTTGTGAGTTTGATCCTTAGGGAGAACTGATGCTAATTTGAATAACTGACATAATACATTATTCGTTGATTCCGTGTCTAAGTCTAATGAAAGATATAATATTAAGCTCAAAGACTGCTTCCTTGATCTGTTAGCCATTTTGTTATCTCGGGGCTTTGCAACTGGGCAGCCAAATGTTGAACTCTTTTCCTAACCCGTAATCATACAAAAGATATGATCAATTATGAAAAAAAGACATCAAATTTAATATAACAGATTGATTGCGGTTTGCATTACGTCCGGCGGCAATCATTATAACCATTAGATGTTTACTGGATATAATAAAAGAAGGAGCGTACCATCAAAACTGTACTAACAAACTTGTATTCACCAATATTCACATGCTTATGAAACATAAGTGTAGAAGTGGATGATCATTTATTTTTAAGAGATCATTGATATTCCGTCAAACAGTATATCATAATAATTTATTATTAAAGCATATCCCTCAAGTTATCCATTACAAACCTACAACAAAAATATATATTAATTCATATATCATGTTTAAGTATCATATTATATAGCCAGTTATTGGACTATTTTAAGCATAAAACCATTGACAAAGTGGGCGTCCGTTTTGGCTGCGCTGGAGTATACAGTCATAGCTACGTCCGATCAGAATTATAATTTTTATTTCCGATTCCTTATGTAGAGAAAGTCTCGATCTACTTAGAACTTACCTAATGTATAAACTGCATCGTCTTACATAAATTTGCAATAATTGCCTCCCCGCGTTACTAAAACAACCAATCGATCATACGAGTAGATATGGACACTAGGCAAAGCTTCTGTTCTATTGCTGTTCATAATACCTCCTTTGAAACTGTCCGACTAGGAACTGGTGTTAATGCAGAAGAGAAAATATACAAACAAAACTAAAGAAATTTGTATAAATTAATAAACTAAAACAATTAAGTCACCGTACTTTGTTGGACGACTGATTGTTGTTTGCTTATCTGTGTAACAAAAAAGTAAGGAAATGGGAAGGAAACCTCAACATCTGACTTTTATCGGGTAAATTGGAAAGAGATGGTTGTTACTCATTTCTGTTTTTTTTTTAGTTCAAAATGGGAAAGATCAATAAATCTCTTGACAAATCTCCTGCACCTTACAATTCTTAAAATAAATAGGAATAATAATTCAAATAAAACTGTAGACTATTTACAAAAAAAAAAAAAAAAACGAAAAATAAGCACGAATCATGAAAGCGTTCATAAGATCAGTTTTCCTCTTTATTTGCCTACTTTACATTTCAGCAGAAAAAAAAATCCCAGAAGCTCAAAGGAATATAAGTAATGCAACAACGGATAAGTCCCTTACACCATAGAACAGAAATCTGAAATCTTTCCACATGTTACAGCCCATCTTGAAGAAACATGTTTACCAAAGCAACACGTATTCTGGGTAGACCGACAGCTGTGAAGAATTCGGCTAAAAAAGAAATCATATAGAAGTTTTAACCGAGTTTTTTCTGGACCACGAGAAATGTAAACTGTAGACGTGAAAACAGACCTAAAAATCAAGCTGGCAACGAAGATGCAAATCAATCACTTTAGAATGGCTTATAGCTTATAAAATAAATGTTTGAACCTGATAATAAGTGAGTATAAATATGACAGAATGTCAAAAGGGGTATCCATCTTAGATTTATAACTGACCAACATTCGTTTCAGATTCACCAGCTGTTACCCTATGTGGTAAACTTAAGATGACAATGAAGAAGTGTTCCCTTTTGTGCGTTTGATGCGATAGTGTTATTCAGCGATTCATTGGCTTGTGTAGTGCATATGTTTGCACATTTATTGCTATGTGTTTAAAGTTTCTTTACTCTTCACTTTGGACTTTCAGAGCCAAGTGTTGCAGTACATTCTGGCATACGTCCTCCTTATGTGACCTTTTAGGCTGACAGATGTTACCCGCTTCAATCCTTTAATCTGTTCTTTTAGAATCTGGCGGTCAACTAATTACACAAATTGAATAGTTGTAACGCATTTACAAAAATGTTGTTATAATAATGGGATACGAGGTCTTCGATTGTCACGTAAAAAGTAAAATAACAAAAATGCCGAACTTGAAGGAAAATTCAAAATGGAAAGTCCGTAATCAAATGGCAAAATCAAAAGCTTAAACACATCAAACGAATGGATTACAACTGTCATATTCCTGACTTGGCACAGGCATTTTCTTATGTAGAAAATTGTGGATTAAACCTGGTTTTATAGCTAGCTAAACCTCTCACTTGTATGACAGTCGCATAAAATAGTATGCTATGTGATTATACAGCAATTAACAACATACAAATCTTGTCCTGTAAAAAATTGCCTAAGATCTTATTCTTGCAACGTGCTATTCCATATTGTTTTATTTCTATTCATCGTTTTTTATTAATTTTTTTTATGCAACAGCCTGCCGTGGATGACCTGGGATTGATTGATTGATTAACGTTCAGTGGCAAATATTGCATGCATGTTCAGGACGAGAACAGATTAACAATTAATACAATAGGTAGGTCTGGTAATAGAGGTCAACAATAAAGGTTGCAGGTCGGGAACATGTGGACTGCCACGGAAAATGAGGGTATATTGGATAGGGACAGTAATTAAGCCTTGCAACAGGCCACCTACGGACCCCTCAAAAGAGTTGATACAGGGGTTCTTAACGTGCAGAGAGCATCGGATTTAAGGTCCCCACTCTAACCGGACGTGGCTGCGTACTTGATACATCCCGCACAGCCAAACCGACGCCCGATTTTGGCAAGGGTTTTACTGCCGGTCGGAAGATCTGTATTGACCATATTTCTATTCCCAAGTCACCCTTTGGGAAGGATATGACATGTGTATCAAAACACAGATCAGCAATATAAAACTAGAGGCTCTCAAGAGCCTGTGTCGCTCACCTGACTCTACTTTGGTTTTAGAAATCATGTAAAGATAGATAAAAATCATAACAGATACCCAAATAATGATTGAGGCCAAATTTTGATTAATATTGGTCCCGTTATTTAATAAAATATCCTGGTGGCCATCTTGAACAGTAAATCGGCAACAAAGTAGCAACACTTGGTCAGCACTTCATAAGGAACATTCATGCCATGTTTGGTTTCATTCCATTCAGTGGTACTCTAAAAGTAGACATTTGTATGTATTTCCCATAGGGTCCTATGTTAAACTAAGCCCCCCCCCCTTAGCGGCCATCTTGGATGATGGATCAACTGCAAAGTAACAACACTTGGTCAGCAACTCATAAGGAACATATATGCCATGTTTGGTTCCATTCCATTCAGTGGTTCTCTAAAAGAAGACAATTGTATGTATTTCCCATAGGGTCCTATGTTAAACTAAGTCCCCCGCTGTCGGCCATCTTGGATGATGGACCGACTGCAAAGTAACAACACTTGGTCAGCACCTCATTAGGAACATTCATGCCATGTTTGGTTTCATACCATTCAGTGATTCTCTAAAAGAAGACATTTTGTATGTATTTCCAGTAGGGTCCTATGTTAAACTAAGTCACCCACTGGCAGCCATCTTGGATGATGGATCGGCTGCAAAGTAACAACACTTGGTCAGCACCTTATAAGGAACATTCATGCCATGTTTGGTTTCATTCCATTCAACTGTTCTCTAAAAGAAGACATTTTGTATGTATTTCCAGTAGGGTCCTATGTTAAACTAAGTCACCCACTGGCAGCCATCTTGGATGATGGATCGGCTGCAAAGTAACAACACTTGGTCGGCACCTTATAAGGAACATTCATGCCATGTTTTGTTTCATTCCATTCAGTGGTTCTCTAAAAGAAGACATTTTTATGTATTTCCCAAAGGGTCCTATGTAAAACTAAGTCCCCCGCTGGCGGCCATCTTGGATGATGGATCCGCTACAAAGTAACAACACTTGGTCAGCATCTCATAAGGAAGATTCATGCCATGTTTGGTTTCATTCCATTCAGTGGTTCTATTAAAGAAGACATTTGTATGTATTTCCCATAGGTCCTATGTTAAACTAAGTCCCCTGCTGTCGGCCATCTTGGATAATGGACCGACTGCAAAGTAACAACACTTGGTCAGCACCTCATAAGGAACATTCATGCCATGTTTGGTTTCATTCCATTCTGTGGTTCTCTAAAAGAAGACATTTGTATGTATTTCCCATAGGTCCTATGTTAAACTAAGTCCCCTGCTGTCGGCCATCTTGGATGATGGACCAACTGCAAAGTAACAACACTTGGTCAGAACCTCATAAGGAACATTCATGCCATGTTTGGTTTTATTCCATTCAGTGGTTCTCTCAAAGAAGACATTTGTATGTATTTCCCATAGGGTCCTATGTTAAACTAAGTCCCCCGCTGGCGGCCATCTTGGATGATGGACCGACTGCAAAGTAACAACACTTGGTCAGCATCTCATAAGGAACATTCATGCCATGTTTGGTTCCATTCCATTCAGTGGTTCTCTAAAAGAAGACATTGTATGTATTTCCCATAGGGTCCCATGTTAAACTAAGTCCCCCGCTGGCGGCCATCTTGGATGATGGATCGGCTACAAAGTAACAACACTTGGTCAGCACCTCATAAGGAACATTCATGCCATGTTTGGTTTCATTCCATTCAGTGGTTCTCTAAAAGAAGACATTTGTATGTATTTCCCATAGGGTCCTATGTTAAACTAAGTTCCCTGATGGCGGCCATCTTGGATGATGGATCGGCTACAAAGTAACAACACATGGTCAGCACCTCATAAGGAACATTCATGCCATGTTTGGTTTTATTCCATTCAGTGGTTCTCTAAAAGAAGTCATTTGTATGCATTTCCCATAGGGTCCTATGTTAAACTAAGTCCCCCGCTGGCGGCCATCTTGGATGATGGATCGGCTACAAAGTAACAACACTTGGTGAGCGCCTCATAAGGAACATTCATGCCATGTTTGGTTTCATTCCATTCAGTGGTTCTCTAAAAGAAGTCATTTGTATGCATTTCCCATAGGGTCCTATGTTAAACTAAGTCCCCCGATGGCGGCCATCTTGGATGATGGATCGGCTACAAAGTAACAACACTTGGTCAGCACCTCATAAGGAACATTCATGCCATGTTTGGTTTCATTCCATTCAGTGGTTCTCTAAAAGAAGTCATTTGTATGCATTTCCCATAGGGTCCTATGTTAAACTAAGTCCCCCGCTGGCGGCCATCTTGGATGATGGATCGGCTACAAAGTAACAACACTTGGTCAGCACCTCATAAGGAACATTCATGCCATGTTTGGTTTCATTCCATTCAGTGGTTCTCTAAAAGAAGACATTTGTATGTATTTCCCATAGGGTCCTATGTTAAACTAAGTTCCCTGATGGCGGCCATCTTGGATGATGGATCGGCTACAAAGTAACAACACATGGTCAGCACCTCATAAGGAACATTCATGCCATGTTTGGTTTTATTCCATTCAGTGGTTCTCTAAAAGAAGTCATTTGTATGCATTTCCCATAGGGTCCTATGTTAAACTAAGTCCCCCGCTGGCGGCCATCTTGGATGATGGATCGGCTACAAAGTAACAACACTTGGTGAGCGCCTCATAAGGAACATTCATGCCATGTTTGGTTTCATTCCATTCAGTGGTTCTCTAAAAGAAGTCATTTGTATGCATTTCCCATAGGGTCCTATGTTAAACTAAGTCCCCCGATGGCGGCCATCTTGGATGATGGATCGGCTACAAAGTAACAACACTTGGTCAGCACCTCATAAGGAACATTCATGCCATGTTTGGTTTCATTCCATTCAGTGGTTCTCTAAAAGAAGTCATTTGTATGCATTTCCCATAGGGTCCTATGTTAAACTAAGTCCCCCGCTGGCGGCCATCTTGGATGATGGATCGGCTACAAAGTAACAACACTTGGTCAGCACCTCATAAGGAACATTCATGCCATGTTTGGTTTCATTCCATTCAGTGGTTCTTTAGAAGAAGTTCAAAATGTAAAAAGTTAACGCCGACGACGGACGACGCCGGACGACGGACGACGGACGCCAAGTGATGAGAAAAGCTCACTTGGCCCTTCGGGCCAGGTGAGCTAAAAAGGATCAAACAAATAATTTTACCATGATCATACACACCATGCTTTTCATGAAAATACGTATTGAAAAGGCAATTGAAAATCTCGCTCTAAACAGTATTTTCATCATCAGAGTAAATAAACAAAGGTATGTTGAAACAAGGTTTTCATATTTTGTTGTATCCATCTATTGACTTTTTCACTTTTCTAATGACACACTTTAGCTGTTTTGAAAGATGGTGGTATATTTATTGTCCCTCTTCAAACAAAAAAGAATAACAATGAAAAGTTAACAATGATTTGAAACGAAGGTTTCAATATTATCAATACTGTTTGTTGTCCTGTTTGATTTGGAAAGTTCTTATTTAAGAAATGTAATGTTTAGATTCTAGAAATTTAATTTTGACGACACAATTGTTATATTTTAACCGGATATCTTATTAGGGGGAATAAACGCGATTTATTTATTTAAATTCTGGATGTACTTGAGATCCATTGCGAGTAAGGAGTTAAATTCGGCAATAAACCAGTCAAAAAGTACTCAATAGTGACGCTCGAAAAAAAGAAAGTTAAAAGGGCCAAATGCAAATGTTTAGTAACTCCAATTTGTTGTCTACTCTTCTTATCCGACTTGGCTTTCTCTCAGTTTCTCCTGGAGGGTTTTTCTTCTATCTATTCTGATCAGTGATTTGCGATAGTGTATAACTGTTTCAGATCCCAGATCAATCTGAATAGGTCCACCATCTTGCTTACTTAAAAGAACCTTTCGAAATAAAGTTAGGTAAAGATGCATCATGACTTCTAATTGTTCCAAAGTAATCCAGTTGAAATTGTACTAATTTCCCCAATTAATTTGGTGGCATCAAGTTTTAGGGATGTTTATAAAGTCTTTATTAGGACGTTTAATTGAAAGTTGGCGTATTTCTGGAAGTCACAGTAATTAATTAGGTGAATTATATTAGCTTTAAGGAATGCTAGATTTTTAAAGAACTTACTATAGGTAAATATCTGCAATATCTCGGACAAGTTCTATAATGGTGCCGATCGACTTTTTTTTAAAGAGTTATGCCTCTCGAAAATATTAAATTTATGGGAAATGGCCTCGTTAGCGCTCTCACGGCTACAACTTAAATATAAAATTGAAAACAGGAAAATATTTTATTAAAGGGATATCTCTCTAAACAGAGAAACCACGCCCCACCGTTCATTAACAGAGAAACTACGCCCCACCGGTCATTAACATGTAAAAGTCCGTTAACGACCGGTTTTCTGGTCCGTTTTGTTCTGTTAATGACCGATGGAATTTATTACTAAAGAATAAAGAATGTCATGTGGCCCCTTTTTATCCAATAAGAGAAGCTAATTCTTGACTGATATGAAATAAATCTGGTTTCGTCTCCCTGACTTAATGCTGGCATTTATTTGTACTGTAGTCCTGTCATGTAATGTTATCATTTTAGTGTTATATTTATCATTGCCATAAATGCGCGAAGTTTGGCTAGCCACAAAACCTCTTCATCAGTAAAACCCTCGCCAAAGTGGGGCGTCCGTTTGGGCTGTGCGGGATGTACAAATTTGCAGCCACGTCCGGTCAGAATGGGGACGTTAAATCCGATACTTCGTGTAAAGAGAGTGCTACGCTCTTTGCACGTTAAGAACCCTTGAAACAACTCTATGAGGGGTCCGTAGGTGACCTGTTACAAGGCTAAATTTACGTCCCTATCCAATACACCCTCATTTCCCGCGGCAGTCTAAATTTTTCCGAACATAATCCCGGACGCCCCTATTACAAAACCTACCTATTGTATTTATTGTTAATTTGTTCTCGTCCTGAATATGCATGAAATATTTGCCACTGGACATTAGGCAATCAATCAATCAATTAATCCTCTTATAGTTGATGTGTTTCCCTCGGTTTTAGTTTGTAACCCGGATTTGTTTTCTCTCAATCGATTTATGACTTTCGAACAGCAGTATACTACTGTTTCCTTTATTTTTTGCTATCCATCAGTGTCCAGGTGGTATATGACTTTTCCTTTTGTCTTGTTTCGGGTGTACATGAGCATTTAATATAGACATGGCCATTACCCAACGTTCTCATAACAACATTGTCGACATGCCGCTACATATACAACTGGTAGCCATTGTCATTTTTGTATGATTTCAGTCATTTGACCACATACAGGTTGTCATTAAATACACAAAAATGTCCCCATTTCAACAGTCGAAAGAGTGGTGATGTTATAATTCCAGTCACCGATGGAATGTATATCCGGAAGAATACCTTTTTTGCCCTCTGGTGTCTCAATTGTGCGGCGGTTTTGGCGGTCAGAATGGTAATTTTCCACCTCTTCTGGTTCAAGTAGAATTTCGGATCCTGCCTCTGCTAACCTAATCAGTGACTCCTTCTTATGTGTAGAAGTAGTTACGCCTCTTTCGCTCAAAAATGCCTTCAATTCAGCCACAGATTGGCTTTGTTGATCGATACCCGCCATTTTGAAAAAAAATATGCATAGAACTTTGTCACGTGACGATGGTTGTGACATGACTGAAAGAGCTGAATACCGCATCCCTGAACTGGTCTATTAGCGCTGCGGTCATTGGTTACTTTACTGCGGTAATTGGATACATATTTGCGTGAAATTGTTACATTGTAGCCATTTACCGCAATGAAGTAACCAATTAATGCTGCATACGGTCATGCGTAAGTTGGATACATATTTGCGGTCAATGGGTATATATACGCGTTAAATGGGTTTATGCGCTTATTAGATACATTGATGCGCTAATTTGCTGCACTAATGCTTAATGGACTACAATTAGTTATAATAGAGTATTGATTGTAACATCTATTTCAGGTGGCCCAACACAAGCCGCAGGCAGGTGGCCCAGTTGTCCTGCAAGCAAATCCACGACTTTTTTAAAGCAATACCTTAAAATGCTGCAGATCATACCGGGATATCCGCTAGATGTGTACCAAAGCATTTTCACCCTGATGACTAGCCAGGTCATTAAAGGTATCCAGAGGATATGGGACCAAGGTCCAGTGAACAAAACAATTACTGCGACACGCTTAAGAAAGGCCACAGCTACAGTTGTAAGGACGGAAATTCCCGCTAGCCGGAAAATTCTTGCTAGGCACATGACACATAACCCCGAAACCGCGGACAGACACTATGCTTCATACCGACAACGGGAATGGAAAGAGGGATCATCTTGGTAACTTAAGAAAGTCTATTCACTAGCCAAAAGAAACAGCGGACAATGATTCTACAGCTACAGATGATTATGATGTTCCGAGTGAAATAAAACAACATAATAAAAAAGAACCTGTAACTTTAATGAGTCGGAAAAAAAATAAAGATGAAGAATATCAAGTAATTAAGAAAAAGTATAATGGCCGAAGGTCATTCGAAGGCAGGGAGTCTGCAGAATTGATAGAAATGTGTAATGACCTGATTCAAAATGGAAACCTTAAAAGGGCAGAGGTGATGAAAAGGGTTTCGGGGAATGCACGAGGGAGAATAATTTTCCTGAACCTCCAAATGAGAGTTGGTACCAAGGACGTGTGGTAAATATTCAGTGATAGACTTAAAAGAGAAAGAAAAAAGAGATGTCGAAAGGAAAGGGCAAGTTAGTAAAGATGATGAATGACTGTGATATAATGAAAGTGTTTTTGAGAATTGTATTTTAAGTTTAATTTTCGTCTATCCGTTAGGGTTCAAAGGACAAAAGCAAATTATTGGGACATTACAAAAAGTGTGGTGAATCAGGAAAAAAAAACAGAGGGTAAAGAAGGTCGTGAAAGTTCAGCTATAAAAATTGGCCCCGTAGCCAGTGGAAAAAAAACTTATGACGACAAGTTGCAGTTCACAAGTATTCAGTGATGATATACTTGACAATATGCGTGATGGTCATATGAAAGCAGCTGTTCTATCAGATCCTGACATTATACGGTTCGGAATGAACATGTATGTTGATCATGGTAATCAGACTGATAGGCATGTTTGTATATCTATCAAAATAAGGGAACTTGGAAGAATACTTATTTAATTAAGAAAACATGACATTTCATCTATATATGAAGCTATTGGAAATTCTAATTGGGATACTTTTATCATTTTCTCATTTCTCAAGAATTTTCAATAGACTTATAAGAGGGACAAAAGATACCAGAGGGTCATGCAAGCTCATTGATCGAAAATAAACTGACAACGCTATTACTAAAAAAAGAAAAAGACAAACAGACAAATAATAGTACACAAAACACAACAAAGAAAACTAAAGATTAAGCAACACGAACCCAACCAAAAATTTGGAGTGATCTTAGATGCTGTTCCGGAAGTATAAGCAGATCCTGCTCCACATGTGGCACCCGTCGTGTTGCTCATGTTATTACAAACCCGGTAAAACACACGAGCAACTCTTAACCTTTCCATAAGCCCATGTTATGAGACGAGGATCATTTAATAAAAGTAAATTTCTTTAAATGATAAAGGAAAATATTTCAAGGATTATCTATAGGAAAAAGGTATAGTTTTAAAAATTCTGGGTATTTACTGAGACTACTATAGCCTCTGATATTGGTTGCCTGTAAAATGGCCTTTGTTGGGTCATTTGGATTTTCAAAACGACCTGAAACTTTGTCAACTACAACAAAGAAACTTATAGAAAGAGGTATTACAAATATGAGTGTATCAATATATCAATTGTAAAGATTGATAAATAGTTTGCTGCTTATCGTTCATTGGCAAGAACAAGTTAACAATAAATTCAAAAGGTAGGCCTAAATAAGTAGCAAATAATTGTCAATAATGGAGCATCGAGGTGGTGGGACCACATACCCATCCAACAACAATCTTTTAAGCAGACTTATTCAGAGGGGATACAGTTACCATACTATTTTATATCATTAAATATGGCATATTTTGGAATTAATATTTATTCACTGATAAACACATTTATTCCAAAACCACTTGTTGGCATTATACGGGTTATGTTGTTCTCATATATTTTATCATGGTACAATACTAAACCCCTAACTGGAGGGATTGTTCATATGAAGAAGACATAATCTTTAAATCGTTTAATTCAGGTTTGGAGCTGAAATGTCAGTAACTGCTAGTAGTCATTTGTTAATTAATGTATCATTGTCATTTTGCTTAGTTTCAGTTACCTATTCAGACATCGGAGTTCTTTTAAACTGACTTTTACTGAGCGTATTGTTATGTGCTTGTTTATTCTTCATTTGCTAGAGGTATAGGGTGGTTGAGATCTCACAAAACATGTTTAACCCCGCCGCATTTGTTGCGCCTATCCCAAGTTTCTGACCTATGCAAGTTTGTTATTCAATTTTAGTTCATTTATGTTTCGGAGTTTATTATGAAGTCTATTTTCACTAAACAAGTACATATTTTTGTTAAGGGACCAGTTGAAGCCAATATTTTCTCACTGTTTTGAAGACCCATTGGTGGCATTGCGCTGTTTTCTGTTTTTTGGTCAAGTTGTGTATTTGACACATTCCCACTGCATGTAACGACTTGTACATATCATCAGGGACAAAAGGAACATTGATATTGCAGTCAAATGTTAAATGTGGAAGAATGACAAGCAGTGCTTCGCAGGCAATGGTAAGAGAAGTATTTCCAACCATGAAAAATGATGCGACTGTTGCCAAGCAAGACGGCTTAATAATAAATCTTGGAAACCAATGGATGCTTCGGAATAATGGAAACGAGATGATAAGAAAGTATTACACCAGCTCTGTTATCAGGTTGGCAGAAAGACTGAGGGATTTAGATAAAACCCCAAAATCATTAGAAGAGTTCTTGAAACCAGGCAATATTGAGTTAATTGTAAAGGCTGCATTTAGATGCTGTGTACCATCATGTGCAGATGAGGAGGACCGTTGGTAGTCTACCAATGTTGGCATTATACGGGTTATGTTGTTCTCATATATTTTATCATGGTACAATCCATGGTTGGCAGTCCAAAATTCCCCGACCTTCATCCCGGACGGTCTCTTTTACAGGACCTGTCTATTGCATTTATTGTATAAATTTATTCTCGTCCTGAACATGAATGAAATATTTGCCACTTGGGTTAAACAAACAATTATCAACCAATCAATTTTCAAAATATTTTGTAGGCAATTCTAATTACTTTGAATATCTAAATTTGTAATTCTTTTTTTTCCAGCTGAGGGTATTTTTATAAATATATTTTACACCTGAAACAATTCTAATTAAAAATTATAAGTCATGAAAAATGAAAAGGTTCTATTGTGTATTATACCTATTCAAACATGTTTTGTTATAGAACACTTTTTATGAGCACCAAGGAGAATGTAGTGGAACCAATGAAGATCTTGAAACAGTGGGATTGCAATGTGAGGAACCACAAATTCTAGCCATATATATGTCAAGTATTTTGGTAAAATAATGTGGTTATCCCTGTATGAAGTGTTTACAAGCCAACAACATCGCGTCATCGAGACTTACAGCAGATCACAGCTAAAACAAGCGAATTGGACCATCAACTTTTTCATTTGGAGTAAACACGGATAAAATCATGGAAACAACAGACAAGACTTCAGCTATTTTGCCATTAGCACCAATACCTAAAATACCCCCGTCAATCTCAACTCCAATATAAGAGAATGACATTTTCGATGATTCACTTGCAAGTAATTCATTCGGTGATGATAAAAATGACTTGATCTTTAACATTTACCTTGATATTCAAAGTTCTGATGAAAATGAAGTAAATGAGAGCACAGATTCAGATGTTAGCACTACAGCTTCTGATACGCAAGCTTGACAGAAATGGAAAGAAATTAAAGTGGAACAAAGTTCAACTCATAAATTCCAGTAATACCAGCACCAATAAATGTATTCATAGACGACACATTCGCCCAAAAAAATCGCAGATGGATGCACTGCATTGTGTGCAGATGCAATTGTCAGGTCTTTTATAATTTTGGAAAAAAAAATTACTGCAAGGATTTGTTAGATTTATAAAGAGGAAAACATTTTGAAATTTCAAAGAACTTTTAGGGCAACGTTCGTTTCGGACGATAAGAAGTATAGTTAAGAAAAGGAGGGAGATGTTTCTATGTGAGAGGACCACTTTAAGGAAAGAATTGACATGAATGAAGCTATCATGGATGCCGTTTAAAGGAAAAGAGATGAAGCGCTTCCACAGAAGATTTGGGAGATGGAAGATGAAAATCTTGAATTAAATGTCTATTTAAAATGGCTGACAGTTGTCACAATTTGATCAGAAAGCAAAATTGTAAACATTTGTGTTTCAGTCTGAACCATCTTTATCACAGGAATTCAGATGGTCAGAAGCAGCTCAGGCGTGGAAAACATGTATTGAATGAACCATTTCAAAATCGTTCTACAGGACACATAAGCCCAAATAAATACCAACTTCAACAGCCATTGGAAAGTGTACAATAAAGTACTAAGTGGTAGTTTTTTAAAATCTTTTCTTTACAGTACTTGCAACCTTAGGCGTTACTGTTTGACGTGAACTTGAATGATCGGTGACGGATGTTTGACTGATCGATGACTGATCGGTGATCGATGACCCATTGAATCCGTAAGATACGTCAAATAAGCTATGTGAGAGTTACCTTGACAACGGTCAGCGATCGATCAGTAAAGTAATTATATGCACGGATCGGACGGATACGTATATAATTAAAATTCTTATATAAAACGAACTCCACAGTATTTACATTCGATAAACGCGGACCTCTACGAAGACACCTTTACTCGGTAATTTTTAATCAACTGGTTGCAATAACACATAAATAATATATAAATTACTTTTCAAGCATTATATGTATTACTTAATATTCTTTTGTACTTGAACGTGGTATGTTTTATTCAAAATCAAAAGGCCTCAAGTAACGATTTTTTTTAAGAATTTCATACTTCATTTCAAAATTGTAAAGAGAAAAATACTTCAACTTTTTTTGTGTTGAATTTCTTTATTTTGATAGATATAACGAAATTCCAATAGATTTCAGTATTTTTTGTTCATTAGGATTGATTGTTTTTCATAAAATATGCTAACTTTTAGGGAAAAGATACAAATTTTTTTTCGTGTTGAATAAAAATGCAAACATTTTTTCTTTTATATCAGAAATAAAGCAACCTCAAATGCAATCAGACATTATAAATGCATTTAGATCAGTACTTTTGTATAAGATGTGAATAATTTAAGGATATATATGCATAAACTTTTGTTTTTGTTGAATAAGAATGCAACATTTTTTTTATGTTAATGGAAATTATTGATCGCCATTGGATTTTTGTACTTTTTGTAGATCAGGATTGTTTTTTTTTTTTCATTAAACTAAAAGAATATCAGAGAAAATATACTAAAATGTTGTTCGCATTGTTTAAAATTACCAATTTTTCTTTTCTTGATAAAAAAAATGCAATGATTTTGTAACTAGTTCTTCCAAAGGCCTCAAGATACATGTAAGATTTTTTATGAGAATTTTAAATAAATAAGGTTTAAACTTTTGCTTGTGTTGAATAGGAATTCAATAATTTCTTTATTTTAAAGGAAATTATGAACGGCCATTTGATTTCAGTACTTTTTGTACATCAGGATTGGTTGTTTTTCATAAATTATGAGAAAAAAAAAGAAAAAATACAAAATGTTTGTTTGCGTTGCTTAAAAATGCATATATTTCGATTGGGAAGACTTATTGGTTTTGCTCAGTTATTATTATTATTATTATTATTATTCTTATTCCTCTTCCGCCGCTTTTAAATTTGAACTTGTCCGCACCCGTTCTCCAAAACCGCTTGTCAGATTAACTTAGGGTTTCGAAATATGCTAGACTAACATGTCTAGTGGTGCAATCAGGGTTTTGTTTGTGCATTGGGGTTTATAAAGGGGTACTTTGAGAGGCAAAAAGAAAGCAGGGTTATACTATAGAACCCGATGGGATTTTATTTTTTTAAATTTTCAAATGATTATAAATTGAAACCGTTTGTGATAGACACAATCTTTTTAATTGAAAATGTTCTAAATGATAAAGCACATTAAATGAAATACAGGGTTAGTCCCCAGGGGTCACCCCACCCCCTGCCATTTAAGAAAGTTCTAATATCTTTTAAATGGTTGAGATCCCCGCCCCTAAACCATATATATTCTGGTTTGTCATGCTAAGATGGTTTGAATGATATACAGGGTTAGTCCCCAGGGGTCATCCCGACCCACTCCATTTGAGAAAGTTCTAATATCTTGTAAATGCTCGAGATCCCCACCCCTAAACCATACATATCCTGGTTTGTCATGATAAAGCACATCAAATTAAATACAGGGTTAGTCCCCAGGGGTCACCCCCACCTCCTGCCATTTAAGAAAGTTCTAATATCTTGTAAGTGATCAAGATTCCCACCCCTAAACCATATATATTCTGGTTTGTCATGCTATGATGGTTTGAATGAAATACAGGGTTAGTCCCCAGGGGTCACCCCCCACCCCCTGCCATTTAAGAAAGTTCTAATATCTTGTAAGTGGTCAAGATCCCCACCCCTAAACCATATTTATTCTGGTTTGTCATGCGAAGATGGTTTTAATGATATACAGGGCTAGTCCCCAGGGGTCATCCCCATCCCCTGCTATTTAAGAATGTTCTAATATTTTGTAAGTGGTCGAGATCCCCACCCCTAAACCATATATATTCTGGTTTGTCATGCTATGATGGTTTGAATGATATACAGGGTTAGTCCCCAGGGGTCATCTCGACCCTCTGCCATTTGAGAAAGTTCTAATATCTTGTAAATGGTGGAGATCCCCACCCCTAAACCATATATATTCCTGTTCATCATGTCTCGAACATTTGAATGACGTATACGGTCAGTCCCAAGGGGTTCCCCTCACCCCCAATGTTCTAATATCTTGTAAATGGTCGAGATCCACACCCCTTAACCATATATATTCCTGTTCGTCGTGTCTCGAACATTTGAATGATGTATAGGGTCAGTCCCCAGGGGTTCCCCCCACCCCCAATGTTCTAGTATCTTGTAAATGGTCGAGATCCCCACCCCTTAACCATATATATTCCTGTTCGTCGTGTCTCGAACATTTGAATGATGTATAGGGTCAGTCCCCAGGGGTTCCTCCCACCTCCAATGTTCTAGTATCTTGTAAATGGTCGAGATCCCCACCCCTAAACCATATATATTCTGGTTTGTCATGCCAAGATGATTTGAACGATATACAGGGTTAGTCCTCAGGCATCACTAATGCATATACTTTACTGGACCAAACCAATTTTCACTGGACTTTGTAAAATGTCAGGTGACATTGGGAATTTCGAATTATGGGAGCTTCGTTTGGGAGACTTCGTAACAGCATCCTGTTACAATCATTTCTTGTTTTGTATAAAATGTGAAAAATTTAAGGATAAATATGCCTAAACTCTTATTTTTTGTTGAATATGAATGTAATAATTTCTTTATTTTGATAGAATTTATGAACCGCCATTAGATTTCTGTATTTTTTGTACATCAGGATTGATTGTTTTTCATAAAATATGCTTAGTTTAAGGGAAAAGATACTAATTTTTTATTCGTGTTGCATAAAAATGCAAATATTTCTTCTTTTATATCAGAAATAATGCATTGTCAATTGCAATCAGACATTATAAATGCATTTAGATCAATACTTTTGTATAAGATGTGAATAATTTAGGGATATGTATGCATAAGGTTTTTTTTTTTTGTTGAATAAAAATGCAATAATTTTTTTTATTTTAATGGAAACTATTGACCGCCATTGGATTTTTGTACTTTTTGCAGTTCAGGATTTTTTTATTTTTTTTTTTATTAAACTAAAAGAATATCAGATAAATATACTAAAATGTTGTTCGCAATATATAAAATAACTAATTTTTCTTCTTTTGATAAAAAATAATGAATGTTATTTGTAACTAGTTATTTCGAAGGCCTCAAAGTTTTTTATAAGAAATTTAATAATGGAAGGAGAATAATACTTAAACTTTTGTTTGTGTTGAATACATATACAATAGTTTCTTTATTTTGATCGAAATTATGAACCACCATTTGATTTCAGTACTTTTTGTACATCAGGATTGGTTGGTTTTCATAAATTATGCTGAAATTGCAGGCAAAAATACAAAATTTTTGTTTGCGTTGCATAAAAATGCATTTATTTCTTCTTATATATGAGGAATAATGCAACGTCACTTGCAATCAGACATTATAAATGCCTTTAGATAAGTAATTTTGTATAAAATGTGAAAAATTTAAGGATAAATATGCCTAAACTCTTATTTTTGTTGAATATGAATGTAACAATTTCTTTATTTTGATAGAAATTATGAACCGCCATTAGATTTCTGTATTTGTTGTACATCAAGATTGATAGTTTTTCATAAAATACGCTTAATTTAAGGGAAAAGATACTCATTTTTTATTCGTGTTGTATAAAAATGCAAATATATCTTCTTTTATATCAGGAGTAATGCATTGTCAATTTCAATCAGACATTATAAATGCATTTAGATAAGTACTTTTGTATAAGATGTGAATAATTTAAGGATATATATGCATAAACTTTTGTTTTTGTTGAATAAGAATGCAATAATTTTTTTATATTTATGGAAACTATTGACCGCCATTGGAATTTTGTACTTTTTGTAGTTCAGTATTGTTTTTTTTTTCATTAAACTAAAAGAATATCAGAGAAAATATACTAAAATGTTGTTCGCAATGTATAAATTACTAATTTTTCTTCTTTTGATAAAAAATAATGAATGTTATTTGTAACTAGTTATTTCAAAGGCCTCAGGAACAGTTTTTTATAAGAAATTTAATAATTAAAGGAGAATAATACTTAAACTTTTGTTTGTGTTGAACACATATACAATAGTTTCTTTATTTTGATAGAAGTTATGAACCGCCATTTGATTTCAGTACTTTTTGTACATCAGGATTGGTTGTTTTTCATAAATTATGCTGAATTTCAAGGAAAAGATACTAAATGTTTGTTCGTGTTGCTTAAAAATGCAAATATTTCTTCTTTTATTTCAGAAATATTGCAACGTCACTTGCAATCAATCATTATAAATGCCTTAAGATAAGTAATTTTGTAAAAAATGTGAATAATTGAAGTATAAATATGCATAAACTTTTGTTTTTGTTGAATAAGAATGCTATCATTTCTTTATTTTAATGGAAATTATTGACCGCCATTGGATTTTTGTATTTCTTATAGTTCAGAATTGGTTGTTTTTCATAAAACTAAAAGAATATCAGAGAAAATATACTAAAATGTTGTTTGCATTGTTTTTTCTTTTTTGATTTCAGTACTTTTTGTACATCAGGATTGGTTGTTTTTCATAAATTATGCTGAATTTCAAGGGAAAAACACTAAATTTTTGTTTGCGTAGATTAAAAATGCAAATGTTTCTTCTTTTATATAAGAAATAGTGCAACGTCAATTGCAAAATGGGTTGTGTTTCACAAAATTAAACGAATATTAGAGGAAAGATACTAAAAGTCATTCACCCCCAAGGGTGACTGGGGAATAGAAGTATGGTCACCATTGGTCTTCCTCCGACCGGCAGTAAAACCCGTGCTAAAGTGGGGCGTCCGTTTGGCTGTGCGGGATGTACAAATTTGCAGCCACGTCCGGTCAGAATGGGGACGTTAAATCCGATGCCTCGTGTAAAGAGAGTGCCACGCTCTTTGCACGTTAAGAACCCTTGCAACAACTCATTGAGGGGTCCGTAGGTGACCTGTTGCAAGGCTAAATTTCTGTCCCTATCCAATATACCCTCATTTCACGTGGCAGTCTAAATTTCTCCGACCTAAATTCCTTAATCTTTTACAGAACCTACCTATTGTATTTATTGTGAACTTGTTCTCGTCCTGAATATGCATGAAATATTTGCCACTGGACGTTAAGCAACCAACAATCAATCAATCAATCTAAAAGTCATTCACATTGTTTAAACTCAAACAAATTACCATTCAGCAATGTTATTTGTAACTAGTTATTTTAAAGGCCTCCAGATAAGTTTTTTAGAAGAATTTTTAGATTACAAAAATATAAAAATTAATACATCGAGATTGGCAATAAATGATCATGTCTTTTCATTTTCCAGAACATTTTCGGGGAACAAAATCCCAATCGCGATAAAAGTCGTTTTAGCACTGTTCGGATATGAAAATATATAACCTAAATAAAATCGAAAATCACCATTCTGTTATAATAATATTTAAAATCAGTTTTATCTGCATATTTCTTTTTTTAAATTCTTAAAACTTTGCTGAATAATCACTAAAAAAATGTTGATCTTTTGTACTTGAACGTTTCGTATTTTCAGTGGCGCCATTAATTAAATGAAACGAAACTAAGATTCCGTAATTTGTATTAGTTTATCATGTGACGTAGTAGAGTTCAATCCGTCAGAAAGGTCGATCGGTTCTATCCGTCCGATCAGTCAAAGATTTTTACCATAAATCTGACGGATTGGTGACGAGAGTTTGACGCGAACTTGACTGATCGGTGACTGATCGATGACCGCTGATTGCTCGCTAAAATAGTAACGCCTAAGGTTGCAAGTACTGTAACAACAACCCCCAAGGGTGACTGGGGAATGGAAGTATGGTCACCATTGGTCTTCCTCCGACCGGCAGTAAAACCCTTGCTAAAGTGGGTCGTCCGTTTGGCTGTGCGGGATGTACAAATTTGCAGCCACGTCCGGTCAGAATGGGGACGTTAAATCCGATGCCTCGTGTAAAGAGAGTGCCACGCTCTTTGCACGTTAAGAACCTTTGTAACAACTCTTTAAGGTGTCCGTAGGTGACCTGTTGCAAGGCTAAATTTCTGTCCCTATCCAATATACCCTCATTTTCAATGGCAGTCTAAATTTCTCCGACCTGAATCCCTTAATCTATTACAGAACCCACCTATTTTATTTATTGTGAACTTGTTCTCGTCCTGAATATGCATGAAATATTTGCCACTGGACGTTAAGCAATCAACAATCAATCAACCAATAATGCAACGCTTGATAAAATGGACACTTTGTGATGTAACTAACTGTACCTTCCCAGCATATAACATATTTTGGTTGTTTATCAAACTGCCTTGAAATTACTGGTCAATAACTATAATCTGAATGCTTGACAAATAATATCTGGATATTCTAATATACAGATCAAGTTTGATTTTGGCTGGTGTCACTCTTACTGTTCTAGAGTTATGCCCTTTACAAATAGAAAAATTGTCGAATTTTTCGTTTCCGTTCTCTAACTTAAGTTTGCCACAAATAAATGTTATGAAACTTATAAACAATACTTATTAATACAAAACTCAGATCAATAACAAATTTGGGTAGCGTCACTTTTACCGTTCTTCAGTTATGTCCTTTTATAACTTTATATTATATGCAAACGGGGGCATCGACACATTCCCCATTTATTTGAATCAATATGTTAAAATGTCAATGTTCTCTGTGAAGAAATATGCAATAGCATAAATGAAAATATCTTTTGTAACATGTTAACTTTAATAGGTGGTTTGACAATTGTAATTGTAATTTTAGTTTTACTTAAATACAAATGTTGTATATTACTCCCGTGTAAATCCTTGTTTTCCTCAAGATATTATGAATGTCATCAAAATCTCCAGTCTATTTTGCTAAATTTGCGATCGAAACACGGACATCATCTACATATTCATCAAAGATTATGTCTCCAACAGCTATAGTAGGTCGAGCAGTGTTATGTGTATACACTAGCGAAATATAAAAGCTGTAGCTCTTACACTATACGAGGTGTTATAGCCATATTCATGAGAAGTATGCGATCTTGGTTACCTGTATCGACGAGTAGAATTTCTTGTCCAATAGTTGTCTCTGTGAATTTGCCTTCTTTGTTTATATCGTGGCGGGTAGTTGGTAGGTTTGGTATCGTTTTAGCTCTCTACGTGTATAAAGAGGTTATAGAAGGGGAAAAAGAGACATTTAGTTACATGTTATTTAAAAATATTGTAGAGGACTTTTAGCTGGATACATTGAAGATCCACCAATTAGTACGTTATTACTCTACAGTTTTCACCAATATGTGAGCCAGGACATATTAAATCCTACTTGTCATCAAATGTTGCTGATGCCCAAACCTTTACAAAATATTATGGAGCAGCCAACATCCCAGTGATTACAAAAAGGAAAAAAAGATACAATGTACAAACATATCATTGATAAGTTAACACAGGGAGGCAAATGGGCTGTTAAGGAGATTCAGCCATGGATATTCAACACGTTGATTGATTGGTCGAAGGAGTTCGAGAGCTTTGTTTGCTCAGATGCCATAATCCCGTAATGATGTCCGGTTCCATAATATGATCCGGTTCTGCATTTATTTTTCTTTCTAATTATTTATCCTGAATTAATATGTCTTGTTATCCCTTCAAGTTGTTTAATTAACACTAATTTAAAACCTGAACTGAAGATGAAACTGACAGAAAGCAGAATGACACAGTTGGGAATCTAATTGTGAGTTGATGAGGAAATGAGCACTGTTTTCTTTGGCATTTTATTTTAAGTGACGAGTCATCTGTTGCCTTTTTCAGTGGTAGGTCTAAAGTAATATGAGGGCATAATTATCATGCACAAAATAACTTCTTGTACTACCAACAACAAACTTATTTTTTCATTCACCTGTGTGACGACTCTCTCTTTAACATGAGTATATTAATTCTTTATTGCAAATCAAACAAAAACAATTCTGGTTAAAGCAATACAGTTACAAAACAAACATAAGAAAACTCAGCAATAATTATATACATGTAATAAACAGTTTTACATTGATTGATTGATTGTTGGTTGCTAAACGTCCAGTGGCAAATATTTCATGCATATTCAGAACGAGAACAAGTTCACAATAAATACAATAGGTAGGTTCTGTAATAGATTAAGGGATTAAGGTCGGAAAAATTTAAGACTGCCACGGTAAATGAGGGTATATTGGATGAGAACAGAAATTTAGCCTTGCAACAGGTCATCTACGGACCCCTCAAAGAGTTGTTGCAAGGGTTCTTAACGTGCAAAGAGCGTGGCACTCTCTTAACACGAGGCATCGGATTTAACGTCCCTATTCTGACCGGACGTGGCTGCAAATTTGTACATCCCACACAGCCAAAACGGACGCCCCACTTTAGCACGGGTTTTACTGCCGGTCGGAGGAAGACCAGTGGTGACCATACTTCTATTCCCCAGTCACCCTTGGAACAGTTTTTACATATCGCAACTATTTTAAATGCGAGTTTGATGATTCAGTCGGAAACTCGTTAATTAATAATTATAGTTATATAACATCGCGTATGAATTATTTTCTTGCAAGTGAATTATCCTCCTTATTAAATCCGTATGCACATGAATTTCAATTGACCTCTTAGCTAGAGATGGGTTACGCATGAGGCGTGTTCAGCTATTAAAAGGAAAAAAATATCAACACTGGAAGTGAAACACTAGTTAATTAGTTGGTTGACTGATTCGATCTACAAAAACTAATTTTTATACAATTAAAAATGATCATTAACTTATTGTTTTAACATATGCTTTTAAATCAAAACAAACCTAGAAAAAACAATCGTACGAGTTCGCTAACTATTTATAACTATGATTATGTTTAAATCGGGTTGTATGACCGTCGGCAGTCTCCGGAGGTTACATCGATGGTTAATAAGATGGCGTCAAGACTAAAATACACGCGAAGTGCTGATGCATAATATCTAGTTCTAGCATCGGCAATTGTTAATTTTAGACTTTTTTTATAATTTGGATATACGTTTTCGTATGTTATAAGTCGAATATGAAAATTTGAGTGACCATGTTTTATTTCACAATAGCCAACATACCACCCCAATACAGGTCTGAACTTCATGTAATTCAGTTATTTGCTATTGCAAAGACAAATGAAGTACTTGTGAAAAAATAGTGGATGCGTTGCTAAATGACTTTGTGACAGCTTTAAGTGAAATTAAGTGGGCAAGTTGAAAATAAAAGCTCCGCAGCTACATTAAGGCCGTTTTTACACTACTTTCGACAAGGACAGATAACTCCGTTCAATCTCATTAAATATTCATGCGTCGTTGTGCCCGCGACGCCATGATCGAGAAGAAAAATGTCCAGCACACCATCTTCTGATGAAACAACGTTGCAGCAATCATTGCCTTAGGATGCGGAATGATCAAAATCAGGGTAATTATCGAAAAATAATCTAAAGTAATGGATAAATTATATGATTTAGGCGATTTTCTGTCGAGTATTAAGCCCCGCCTTCTACGAATATTAAGCCAATCAAAAAGTACCTGCTTCATTCAGAAGCTTGCATCAACATTTTTCTCGAGCACTTGTAATGTGACGAAAAATGAGGAAATATGGACAGAAATGTGGAATTTTTGTTATTTTAGCTAGATATTAAGTAAGAATTAACCTCACAACATCACAAGAAATCCACACGGTACGTATAAATGGAGTTAACTGCCAAACGCAGGCCTCCACCTGGTGACATTGTGCCACCGCCAGTGTCGGGCATCTATTATTCTCATTTATGCATTCTTTCGGTTAAGAAAAAGTTATTTGCGTATATGTATGCTATTATTTTCTCATTTGAGTTGATTGAATGTTGTAGTTGTGTCGCATTTCCTTTACAAATCGTCAAATGAAGAAAAGCTCAAAAGGGGGGGGGAGGGGGGACACATATATTGCAAGATGAGGAAATTATCCCCCTTCAATGGCTTCATGCAGAGAAAGTGATATATTCAAATCAGATTTGGTGCAGATATGCAGACCAACATGCTGCATGTGTGGCCAAGCCTATTCAGTATTCTGCCATTCATATTATGATAGTTATGCAAAAGCACGAAGGCTTCTCACATAACACAAGCACCTGTACCAAAGGCGGATCCAGGTCTGGTCGCCCTGATTCCTGTTCGTCCAGGGTCCATTCGCCCTGATCTCTATTTTTTTAGTGTTGTCTTAAGTTGCATAATGTTTATTATTTGAACAGAGTATGTTAAAGTTTGTTGAAAAATTTTTGTATTGCTGCAACCAAATAATAATTTTCCTTTCAGTTGTATAGTAGAATGCCGGAATACAGTGCATTTATCTTTATTGATATTTGTTAACAACTTTAATAATTATAGTCTCTTAATTTATGCAGTCGCGTTAATCATAAGTTAATGAACTTATAAATACTTTTCATGTTTTACAATTGGTACATTTGATTTTTACTTATTAATTCCAAGCTGACTACTTTATCAAAACAAAATATTGTTTTTATCATTAATCCAGACCATTATTACAACAATCAGTGAGAATTGTTATTATGAATAATTAATGATATAAAAAAAGCCATCAACTTTTTAATATTTCCATGTGTTTTCATGACTCTCGAGATTTTGTACCAAATAAATATCTGAATAACTTTATAAAACTTTAATACCCTTGATATTAACATTTGTTGATAAAAGTAGTGAGAACGGACCCAAGCCCAAGGCAAACATCATAATGTAATCATGGCGAATGGACCTGATACCGTCCTACGTAACTACAGGCATAGTCCAAATATTAAAATCACAATATTTGAGATACATGTACATGTATTTTTACCACCAGGCAAATTCCAATACAACAGATTTGTAAACACTCCATGATCAGTTTAGTTAACATGTTAAACCTGTATGTTGCCCTGAATATTAATGATCTATTTCAGATACATATATTTTTAACTTTACTACTTTTCTTCAACATATTTATAAACACTACGTTATCAGCTTAGTTATCACCCTATACCATAGTCCAAGAAATAATAATATTTGAGATACATGTATTTTTTACTTAGACGCTTTCCTTGATAGATTTGTAAACATGTTAAAGCTGTATCATAGCCGTGAATGATAATGATATTTTTAGTTGCATGTAATTTTTACTTGGACGTTTTACTACAACAGATTTGTAAACACTACATGATGGTCAGCTTAGTCAACATGTTGCGCCTATATTTGCGATACATGTCATTTTTTGCTAAATGACATTACACTTTCCTACGACAAATTTGTAAACACACTGTAGTCTGCTTTGTTAATATGTTACACAGGTACCATAGTTCGAATAATAATATTGATATTTGAGATACATGCTGAAAGATTCCTGAACCCTCTAGATCTGTAGTCACCTTAAATAATATTTATACCCTATGGACATATTTGCCTTTCATACTTGTAACTATTTGAATTTGAGTCATTTTTGCACAAAACATACATTTTTTTTTACCAGAAAAGAACTTAAGAATGCATGTATATATATATACTTTAACATTTACGTCATTTAAGTTAGATGGACATATTTCTGATATCCATGTCATGGTGTCACTATTTGAATAAGAGCTCCAGTCCTTTAAGTATAACTCTGTACATTTTTACTACGTCCACTGACCAGAAGTTGCATACCAGAAAGGAAGGCTTGTGAGAAATATATATGTTAAAATTCATATATAAGCTTAACATAACTATGTGCATGATGTGGACACATCAGCTTTCAGTTTTATACATGCATGTATATTATGGATTACAAATGTGTGAGTTATGTGATTGGATAACAACACATAGATGTCAGTATATATTCAGGAAACTGCGGGGGTATACACGTCTGTACGGCGTTTTTATCCCCAATTGGAACCTCAAAAACGTCACAATAACACCTGTTACTATGACGTGACGTAGTCAAAAGCTATACAGAACACTAAGGAATGTTAGAGGCTCACAGAGGGAAAATAATGGGGTGCGTCCTTCAATTATACCTTTTTAATACAATACAAAATCAAGTAATTTACACTTCAATTACTAAAATTTAATGTTTTAAAGTGTTATTAAAAATATTATATATGATACATGTACACGATAAAATTATTTTAAGGTATAAAAGTAAATTATAAAATCCTTCACATATGCAGAACATATTAGGTTGGGTTTTATAATGTATGTGTTATATAAAAAGAAGCCACACACCCATACAAATACAAAACATGAAATCTAAAAACTTTATTGAAAACATTTTCTTGGCGGAAGAAAATATGTCAAGTTGAAAAGGTGCATTTAAATTGATTACTCAAAATATTAAGAAAACAATAAGCATGTAATGAATATACATGCTGCAAAATGAATGGTTAACAAATACCTGCACAGGAAAAAAACATGAAGACAGGGTTAATCCGTATTAAAGATATATGTAATTCAGGTCTCATACAGGGTATATACTGTGACATTCCCGGCTTAGGGCTTATATTATTTCACCTTCGGCTCAGTGGATATAAACTCTAAGCTGTGAATATCACATCATATACCCTGTCTTAGACCTGAATAACATATAATGTAACATGTGTATGCATGTACATTATATATTTTTAGACGGATCTGGGTGACTACCAACATATTAAAAGGTATTAATTATTTAAGCAAGATATTATAGTTTGTCCACTTTTGTAGTATATATTCATTTTGATATTTATATTTTTGTATAGCTTCGTAGAAAATCAGGCAGCAGTAACGCATGGCATTACCTGACTGGTAACTGTTTATGTGCTATGTTCATTAAAATTGTAGCACTTCACAGTTGCTGGGTAGGTCAAAATATCTCCGCATTAAGAACATGGCAGAAGTAAATGAAGTTTTCATGAAAAGAAAAAAATGAAACCGAAATGATGAGCTCCACTGGAGGTTGCTGTATAAGCATGTACTTGTAAGTATTACTATCTGGAATTGACTGTTTTACTTATACTGTCAACACTTATTTAAGACTGTATGAAGTCCTATAATTGCTTATTACCACTTCATTTTAAGCCTGGGGTTAGTTCTCTGACTGGCAATATGCCAGTCCCAAGATACAGTAGTTAGTTAGTTGTATCCGTCATGCGACTTCAATCACCACCTGACAAAAAATATAGGCATCGTCACTTCAAACACATGTTGAGCAAACTTGTGAAAAAAATTTACGCTATACTTCACAAAATATTTGGGAAATAAAAATCTAATTAAATGGTCAACTCCCTTTTGTCATATAGGGAACTGAGATATGTACTTACAGAACATTGATTATTTCTAAACTACCCTGCAGAATGATGATCCTGAAATTGCTTCAGACTTTAATAGTGCAGGGGTACATGCTCGCCTTCTTTCTGGTAAATGACGTCATAAGTGCATGTGTAATTGATCTTTTCCGGTGAAGGGCATGAATCAAGAAATAGCCTATCATACCACAATCTCCTTATATTTAACTCATACAGAATCCCAATAACAAAAATAACTGGTACTGTTGAGCCTTAAATTGTACATTGTAGTTAAATAAGACAATTAAACTGATAATACTTAGAAAATCATTCCTTAATAACAGACCAGTGTAGATAGAATGTGCAATTTTTGGGATCTAAAATTAAAGAAGTTGTGTAAGGGAAATAATTTTTTCAGGACACCCTTTGATGTCAATGATACATCATGAACAGTGATTGAATACAAAGTTACTTTATATTACTAAAATATAAGGGTTAATGATGTATCCATAGTCTCTGAATGCATTAAAATAAACTGTAAAGCACAGAAAAAGCATCAGCTAGACATTAATTTTGAAATGTTTATATTTTAAAATAACTGTTAATGTTCATTTTTGACTTCATGTTATTATTTAAATGCTGTCATGGCTGTTTGAATAGTGGAAAATGCTCTAAAGATAATATGCAGAATAAAATAAGAAATAGCAGGTGGAATTATTCATTTGTATGATAATTTTGTACATGTAAATTATAAAGTTCTTTTATTATTGAGATACTTGTTAGCTCATATCTTAACTTATTGCTGAAACACAAAATTATAGGACCATGCTTGCTTGAATTCATTGAAAAAATGCAACATGTTTTGCAGAAGAACAGGTAATCTTTTTTTCAAAACTAAGAAAAAATATATCATTGATACCAAACATTTATGTTTCAATTAACATGTAAAAACAGAACTCAATTTAGAAAATAAAATGAAAAACATCATGTACATAAACATGATAAAGACTTCCTGAAACACTTTTCAAAGTATACAGTAGTGACAGTGCATTATCCTATTCACTAGGTTTTACTCACAATGATACTAAGCTGAGTATACAGCAGTATCAAGCATGATGATTATTTGATATTCAAGATAAACAATGATTTAGAAGAGGGTTTAATTCATACTTTGTCATAAATTTGAAGTTATATATTATATTATAAATAAATTGTTGAATTCTTGGAATGCGATCAGAACTTCAGACGAGAATAATTTTATGCAAACATACAAATTTGATGTGGGCTAAAATCATTCTGTAAAATTAAGATATTGATTTTTTGCTGTAACAATTTGACAAATAGAATTACAGAAAATTCAGAAATTAATGTTTCTTTTAATATTCTTGCATATCAATTTTTGTGGTCGTATATTGGTATGACGTTGGCGTCGTCGTCGTCGTCGTCGTCGTCCGGCGTCGTCCGAAGACACATTGATTTTCGCACTCTAACTTTAGTTTAAGTGAATGGATCTCTATGAAATTTTACCACAAGGTTCAATACCACAAAAGGAAGGTTGGGATTGATTTTGGGGGTTATGGTACCAACAGTAAAGGAATTAGGGGCCAAAAAGGGGCCAAAAATAAGCATTTTTGTAACTTCCAGACATAACTTGTGTGTTAGTGTATGGATCTCTCTGACATTGTACCACAAGGTTCCATATCACAAAAGGAATGCTGTGATTGATTTTGGGGGTGATTGCCTCAAACTTTTAGGAATTAGGGGCCAAAAAGGGGCAAAAAACAAGCATTTTTCTAGTTTCATGACAATAACTTGTGTGTAAGTGTATGGATCTTTCTGAAATTGTACTACAAGGTTCCATATCACAAAGGGAAAGCTGGAATTGAGTTTGGGGGTAATTGCCGAAACGTTTAGGAATTGGGTGCCAAAAGGGGCCAAAAATAAGCATTTTTCTAGTTTCCAGACAATAACTTGTGTTCAAGTGTATGAATCTCTCTGAAATTGTACGGCAAGGTACCATACCACAAAGGGAAGGCTGGGATTGATGATGGGGGTAATTGCCTCAATATTTTAGGAATTAGGGGCCAAAAAGGGGCAAAAAACAAGCATTTTTCTAGTTTCAGGACAATAACTTGTGTGTTAGTGTATGGATCTTTCTGAAATTGTACTACAAGGTTCCATATCACAAAGGGAAAGCTGGGTTTGAGTTTGGGGGTAATTGCCCTAAATGTTTAGGAATTTGGGGCCAAAAAACACATTTTTCTAGTTTCCAGACAATAACTTGTGTTCAAGTGTATGGATCTCTCTGAAATTGTACTGCAAGGTACCATACCACAAAGGGAAGGCTGGGATTGAGTTTGGGGGTGATGAATCATAAGGGGGTTAAAAAAATTTGGGGGGGGGGGGATTTTTTTTTTTTTCCTTTTTTTTTTCTTTTAAAATTTTCCATTTTAAGTTGGTTATTTCTGATTTATACTTAAAAGCAAATAATAATGATATGGTAGGAGATACACACCAAACAGGATGTGTAAATTATTATATAATAAGTATTGTGCAATAGCAAGAAATTTTCAATTGCACAGTATTGCACAATAGCAAGAAATCTTCAATTGCATAGTATTGCACAATAGCAAGAAATCTTCAATTGCACAGTATTGCGCAATAGCAAGAAGTATCCAATAGCACAATATTGCGCAATAGCAAGAAATTGTAAATTGTACAGTATTGCGCAATAGCTAGAAATATTTAATTGCACAGTATTGTGCAAAAGAAGATACTTCGTATAAATTGCTTATTTCTTGACCAATTTCAATGGGGTTTTATTCTTGAATTCTTGGGGTTCTTTAATATGCTGAATCTAACCGTGTATTTAGTTTTTTGGATTTTGGGCCCCGTTTTTAAATTGGTCCACATTGAGGTCCAAAGGGTCCAAAATTAAACTTTGTTTGATTTCATCAAAAATTGAATTATTGGGGTTCTTTGATATGCCGAATCTAACCGTGTATTTAGATTCTTAATTTTTGGTTCCGTTTTCAAATTGGTCTACATTAAGGTCCAAAGGGTCCAAAATTAAACTTAGTTTGATTTTAACAAAAATTGAATTCTTAGGGTTCTTTGATATGCTGAATCTAAACATGTATTTAGATTTTTGATTATGGGCCCAGTTTTCAAGTTGGTCCAAATTGGGGTCCAAAATTAAACTTTGTTTGATTTCAACAAAAATTGAATATATGGGGTTCTTTGATATGCTGAATCTAACCATGTATTTAAATTTTTGATTTTTGGGCCCCGTTATCAACTTTGTCCACTTTGAGGTCAAAAGGGTCCAAAATTAAACTTTGTTTGATTTCATCGAAAACTGAATTCTTGGGGTTCTTTGATATGCTGAATCTAACTATGTATTTAGATTTTGGATATTGGACCATAATAGGTGAATGTCCAATTTAAAATTTTTAAGTTCTTAGACCACATTCATTCTGTGTCAGAAACCTATGCTGTGTCAAATATTTAATCACAATCCAAATGCAAAGCTGTATCAAGCTTGAATGTTGTGTCCATACTTGCCCAAACTGTTCAGGGTTCGACCTCTGCGGTCGTATCAAGCTGCGCCCTGCGGAGCATTTTATTAAATATCAAGTCGGTTAAAATCTCTACAGAGCTCATGTTTACCTTGTTGAATTGTATTTATTATTGAATTGTATTGTTTAATTAATGCTAATAATGCAACTGTGTGAGTATCGCAATAATAAGAACTCACATTCTGATATCTGATGCATATATCTGTATGCAGCTTTTCCTGAAATCGCAATAATTAATCTCGCATTTATGTCCATTCTTCAAAAATCGCAATAATAAATGCATGCAATAATTTCTGAATTTACAGTACTTACTTACTTACTTTTTAATTTTCATTGTTTGGAGATGTATTAAATCACTGAGGCTGAGAACTGGTCCCATGTCAGTTTATTTTCTAGGTTTAATTTAGTGATTATTTACATGTTCTCCTTAGACTTGAAACTCATTTAGCCATTTTAAAGACCTATCTTGTAAACATAATTTTTGAGTGAAGTTTAAAGATTATAAGTCCTTTTGCAATGAAAAGTTACATATTGACACACTTGATCACACTTAAGTATTTAACATCATGGCATATAGACTGAGAGTTTTAAAGTTCTGTAATAATAAATATATTCTATACTACTATAGTTTTACTTTCCTTTATTTAAGTGTCATGCACATATAAGATAATTGACATGAATCGATTAAAACACTGTAACTTCGTCCAACTACAAAAAAGGTAGCTCTACTGGACTTTTCACAACCCTAACACTCTTTATTGTAGTAAAGGTCCACGCAAATACAAAAGGACACATCGTATATATCTGGAAGTACTATATTCACTCACACCAAGTTGAAAAAAAATCTTATAAATGTTAAAACACCGGCTTTTATGTTAAAAACAAGAATTATTGTATCTCTCGTAACGAGCGGAAACAATCCGCGCTTTCCCCGGTACCGGTTCCAAATCGCGATCTTTGTTGCGATTTAAAACATCGCTGACAACAGGATTTTCGTAAAATTTTCTATATTTTGGCCTAGCACAACCTTTTAATCTAAAACAAGCGCCATCAACTGAATAAAATTATTTTTTTGCATTTAAATACGAGCTTAAAACTTGCTGGGGGTTTCTCCAATTTTATCTCTGAGAGTCGTTCGAAGTAAGCAAAGTTGACAAAATCACGGAATTTGACCATCAGAAATGTAAAATTCATTCCAAAAAAACAATTTAAAAAAACTATTCTAATCCCCAGCACTTTTAAGTAACCTTGGTAGTTGGTTAACTTACTGTTAAAATTTGACAGAGAATGGTGAAGCGTAAAAGGTTGTGCTCGAGCCAAATACAAACGACAGTTTTAACTCACGAAAATGGCACGTCACGTGACAGAGCTAGGGTCACGGGGTCATATTTTTATGTTAAATGATGAGAAATGGGACGACCTTTCATTATTGCCCATGTACGACCATTGAATGTTCACAGTAAATCCAGAATGGACAATTCTCTTTCTACCCCCCTTTTTTCGTCATTTTTACAAAATTGCGTCCTTAATGTAGCTGCGTCTATGCTGCATTTACCGAAACAATTGCTCAGGTATGATAGCTGCATGTGCTTTGAAGCAAAACATGGATTTTTAAAGCTTGCCATACCCTCTTAGTAGGCATCACCTGCTGTACATTTGTCTGAAATAAACTCATCTAAGATACCTGGATTGAAATTTTGTATTTGCGCCAACAGTCAGGGACAAAAGGTTCACGATGGTGAAGTAAAAGTCAATGGAAGGGAAAACATTTTAGTGAAGAACACCATAATCTTACCATTGCATTTGCCACTGTAAGCCAAACAAATGTTCAAGATGAGTGTATATATGCATAAAGCAGATTCGTGGACTAAACATGGATTACAATACAAAGTATTGATTGATTGTTGGTTACTTGACGTCCAGTGGCAAATATTTCATGCATATTAAGGACGAGAACAAATTAACAATAAATACAATAGTTAGGTTCTGTAATAGAGGCGTCTGGGGTTGAGGTCGGAGAAATTTAGACTGCCACGGGAAATGAGGGTATATTGGATAGGGACAGAAATTTAGCCTTGCAACAGGTCACCTACGGACCCCTCAAAGAGTTGTTGCAAGGGTTCTTAACGTGCAAAGAGCGTGGCACTCTCTTTACACGAGGCATCGGATTTAACGTCCCCATTCTGACCGGACGTGGCTGCAAATTTGTACATCCCGCACAGCCAAACGGACGCCCCACTTTAGCACGGGTTTTACTGCCGGCCGAAGGAAGACCAATGGTGACCATACTTCTATTCCCCAGTTACCCTTGGGGGTTGTTCACTTCGGACAAAGCTTATAGAACGATGTGGTCTGTTGTTGGATAAGAGAGAAAAAGTAGTGTGCTGTTTATTAGGCATCTAAAGATATTAAAGGCACAATGAAATAATACTAAATACAGTGGATGACCAAGTTTTCTTAGGAAAAAGCCCCCCGGTGGATCGCTATCCTTGCCGTGGTCGGGGGGCTTGCGTGTCTCAGTGACCCCAAGAGCTATGCCAGCTGGAGCTTCGTCTCCTGGTAGGGTTACCCATGCTGGACAGGTCGAAGGGTAGAGACCAGACTAAAGTGATCCGAACATCGATTGAGTTGCCCGATGTTTTGAATAAAATAGGCTCTCCAACCCGTTGGCCGTGGGTTGCTACTCGTGTCGGTGGTTGACGAGATCCTTGCGGATGAGGGCTGTAGCCAGACTCCTTACGGTCAGAAAATACCCGGACGGACGAGACTAGTGTTCAATAAGCTGCTTTGGCTCCAATATCATCTAAACGGGAGGTCGGATGGACCCGGTTCGATCAATCGGCTGGTCATGTCGAGCCCTTCAGTTAATCCTCAACAATAAGCTTTCTTGTAACAATTTTCATTATATACACATGTGTTTTAAATTAAGCTATTTATATTTCGGATAACTGAAGAAGGCGATGGCTCATGGGTCAATCAAGTGGTACGCTTTCTATTTCGCTTGATGGATACGCTCTGCTTGAGTATACTATTCTTGGAACATCTGGTGCTTTCCGCAGTGGATCTTGGGTGCTAATTTTGGGGACCAGCTACGTTATACATGTTATACTTGGAGCTCGTTTTCAGCATTAGCACTTGACCCCGGCTCGCCGCGGAAACACAGCATCGCCCTTGTAGGCGCTCCGAGGTGCTGGATGACAAGAATGGTGAATCTTTCTCATTTCCTATGGCACAACAAAACCAACCCTCTAAATCAGCTTAAATACATAAAAAAAGAAAATGTGATGATTCAGTGCCCTGTCAGGAAGATGACAGTTGGCCCAGATTTATTGTAATAAAAGGAACAGATGAAAAACCAATTTCCAAAATATCTCCCTTTGTGATTCACAAACAAATTCAAAGCGTTGCTGGTACTGTAAAAAAAGTTTCAAAAATGAGATCAGGCAATGTGTTGGTTGAATGTTCCAACAAAAGTCAATCAACAAATTTGCTTACAATGACAACAATTACAAACTTTCCTGTTTCTGCCTCTCCTCACAACAGTTTGAACAGCTGTAAGGGGATCATTCAAGACAGAAGTCAATACCTTGGTGACCTTACCGTGGAAGAAATCTGTGAGGAACTTTCAAGCCAAGGTGTAACTGATGTTGTTAGATTTCAAATAAAAAAGAATGGAAATATAATCAAATTAAATACATATCTTTTGACCTTTAGAACTCCAACTCCTCCTACGTCTATTACTTTAGGTTGCTTCGGAATCAGAGTTGACAGGTTTATCCCTAACCCTATTCGATGCTTCACTTGTCAAAAGTTTGGTCATGGAAGCAAACAATGTCGTGGTACGCAGAGATGATTCAAGTGTTCTGACGAAGGACACGAGGGAACAACCTGTCACTCTGAATCTTCTAAATGCGTAAACTGTGGTGAATCCCATTTTTCATCATCTAGGGACTGCCCTGTTTACCTTAAAGAAAAAAATATTATCAAAATTAAAACAGAAAGAAACGTCAGTTACCCAGAAGCTAAACAGATAGCTTCTGTTTCGAATGATCTCCTTGTTTCGAACAGACCATTGTACGCCAGCAAAGTTGTCCGCTCAATCAGTCACGAGCATACACAAACTCGCATGACCTGGCCAATTGATGCTGAGACATTTACAATGCTGCCTGTTGAAACAGAACTTAACGATAAAATATTAATTCCAAGAAAACCAACACCTTCTAAAACCAGTACTCAGTCAACTCAATCTTCCTTACAGAGCTCAATGTCATCATCTAAAAAAAATGAAAAAAAGAAATCAAATAAAAAAGATACAGTAAAATCAGACAGTTGGGGCGGTGAATTTGTCTGGGATCTTCCCAGTGACATAGATGATTCTTCCATCTCCAATAGTCCCCCTTCATCTGCATCTAATAAAACTAGTTTATCTTCTGCATCCAGTACAAAGTCTTCTAAAGCCCCGTCTCCTCTTCGTTCTCCAGAACAGAAGGATGTCCCAAAGAAGCCAGCAAATACATCCTCTCAGAAGTCTTCTGATTCGAGGTCGCGGGGTAGGAGTCGAGGCGGAGTAAAACCAGCTGCGCATGGTCCTGGAGATCGACGACTCTCCTCACACAACAGATTTTCAACACTTAACGACGAATCAGAAATGGAAATCGAAAGTGTTCCGCCACCCGAAAGATTACAATCTCAGAGTGAGCGAAATAAGAATGCTGGCAAACTCGATAGCATTCGCCCGTCTATTAACAAATCATGACTAATATCATCCAATGGAATTGCCGAGGTCTTAAAATAAATCTTCTCGAGTTAACGCTTCTAGTTCAGTCATTTTTACCTACTGCATTTTGTCTTCAAGAATCTCATTTAAAAGAAAGTGACAATGTATCTTTAAAAGGATACAACATGTATAGCACATTTTCTAAGGTAGATGAACGTGCTGCAGGCGGATCATCCATTTTTGTGAAGGACAACGTCATTCATAGCACAGTCCAACTCACCACGGATCTGCAGGCAGTTGCAATTCGTTTATCATTAGATAAAACAATTACATTATGTTCTATATATATTCCACCCAATTCAATTATAGATAAAGCTAAACTCAAAAACCTCACTGATCAATTACCCTCACCATTTATACTTATGGGCGACTTCAATGCACACAACCCCTTGTGGGGAAGCAAGTCTCATAATATCAAAGGTAAGATCATTGAGGACTTTGTCTCTCAAGAAGAATTATGCATTTTTTATAATGATTGATTGATTGATTGTTGGTTGCTTAACGTCCAGTGGCAAAAATTTCATGCATATTCAGGACGAGAACAAGTTCACAATAAATACAATAGGTAGGTTCTGTAATAGATTAAGGGATTAAGGTCGGAAAAATTTAGACTGCCACGGGAAATGAGGGTATATTGGATAGGGACAGAAATTTAGCCTTGCAACAGGTCACCTACGGACCCCTCAAAGAGTTGTTGCAAGGGTTCTTAACGTGGAAATAATAACATCTGGGAATCTGGTGATTTACCATCAATCTGGAAGCTTGCAACCGTCGTGCCTATTCCAAAACCAAGTAAAGATCACACGGATCCTATTAATTATCGGCCAATTGCTCTTACCAGTTGTGTCTGTAAAACACTAGAACGAATGGTCAATGATCGCCTTGTTTGGTTCCTGGAATCCGATGGGCTTTTAGCCAATATCCAGTGTGGATTCCGCCAAAGTCGCAGTACTCTTGACCATCTTGTTCGATTCGAATCATTTGTCCGTAATGGTTTTGCGAAAAATGAACATGTAGTGTCGGTCTTTTTCGATCTAGAAAAAGCCTATGATACTGCATGGAAGTATGGTATTTTAAAAGATCTCTTTGATATGGGGTTGAAAGGCAATATGCCAAATTTTATTTCGAATTTTCTATCTAACAGACAATTTAATGTTAGAGTAAATTCAACCATGTCTGATCTGTATGATCAAGAGATGGGTGTCCCTCAGGGCAGTTTTTATCTGTTACATTATTTAGTCTTAAAATCAACAGCCTTGTTGAAGTTTTAAAAAGTAATATTGAAGGTTCATTGTATGTTGATGACTTTTTAATATGTTATAGAGGCATAAATATGAATAACATAGAAAGACAATTACAGTTATGTCTTGGAAGAATTGAAAAATGGGCCTCGGAAAATGGGTTTAAATTTTCCACTTCAAAAACGGTCGGGATGCATTTTTGTAACAAAAGGAAATTGCATCTTGATCCAGAACTCACTTTGTACGGCAACCCAATTAAAATAGTTGATGAAACCAAATTTCTTGGGTTAATTTTCGATAAAAAGTTAACCTTTCTACCCAATATCAAAATGTTAAAATCGAAATGTTTAAAAGCATTAGATATTTTAAAAGTTGTCGGCAGCACCGACTGGGGTGCTGATCGCAACATTTTACTTAATTTATATAGATCTCTAGTTAGATCTAAACTAGATTATGGCTCTATAGTGTATGGCTCTGCAAGGAAGTCCTACATACAGATTCTCGATGCTGTGCATCATCAGGGTTTGCGTCGCTGTCTTGGCGCATTTAAAACCTCACCAGTTGAGAGTCTGTATGTAGAGGCTGATGAGCACTCACTCTCTAACAGACGTTTGAAGCTTGGACTTCAATATGCTGTCAAACTAAAAGCCTACTCAGATAATCCTGCCTACAGCTGTGTTTTTAATCCAATTTATGAAGATATTTTTGCAAAACATGTAAAAATAAAATTCCTCCGTTAGGTATACGTTTAAAATCACATTTAGCTTCTTTTGATTTAAAATCTGTTGCTCAAGTTGAAACTTGCAAATGTCCTCCATGGGAACTTCCCAAACCAAAAATGATATTTGATCTCCGTGAACACAATCAAAATAAAACAAATCCTCTTTTAATTCAGCAACACTATGCTGAAATCAAAGCCAATTATTCAGATTTTTCAACTGTCTATACTGATGGATCAAAAGATGGTGACAGAGTTGCATCTGCTGCTGTCTTCAGGGACAGAGCTGCAACTCTCCGTTTGCCATCTGATGCATCGATCTTTACTGCTGAAGCAGAAGCAATAATTTTGGCTTTGAAATTTATTGCTTCTTCAGATAAATCCAAATTTATTATATGTTCTGATTCACTTTCATGCTTACAAGCTATACAAAACACTAAATTTAAAAACCCAACAATTCTCACAATTTTATATGTAATGAGGAATTTAAAAATTCTTCTTAAAGAAATATTATTTCTATGGGTGCCGAATCATGTTGGAATCCTTGGAAACACAGCTGTAGACCTTGAGGCAAAGAATGCCCTGGGTGACCCATTATCTAACTGTGATATACCATATACCGATATTAAATCTAATATTAGAGAATATGTTTTTAATATATTGAAAAATGAATGGAGTAAAAAAGATGGTAATAAATTACATGAAATTAAACCTAATTTATGTAAACCTTTCAATAATTTTATGTGCAGAAAAGATCAGTGTGTTATTTCTAGATGTCGTATTGGTCATACTAGAATAACACACGAATATCTTTTAAAAAATGAAGTAGAACCACAATGTATACCTTGTAACTGCAAGTATACTATTAAACATGTTTTAATCAATTGTATTGACTTTGCTGATATTCGTAAGAAGCATTTCAATGTCAATAATATGTATGATTTATTTAATAATGTTTCATTTACAAATATTGTTTCATTTTTAAAAGAAGTTGGAATATATTCTAAAATATAAAAACGTTATTATATTTAAAACGATTTTAAATTTTATCACGTTATCTTAATGTTCATTTTTATTTGTAAATAATCAATTTGCTTTAATCTAGAATTTTAGTTAATTGAAGGACCTTTTGTCTGATTTTAAGAATATGCTTTAAATTGTAAAAAATATTCGAATTAGCTCTCGCCGCGATATAGCCTTGTTGTGCTAATGCGGCGTAAAGCAACCAACAATCAATCAATCAATCAATATAAAAATGTTATTATATTTAAAACGATTTTAAATTTTATCACGTTATTTTAATGTTCATTTTTATTTGTAAATAATCAATTTGCTTTAATCTAGAATTTTAGTTTATTGAAGGACCTTTTGTCTGATTTTAAGAATATGCTTTAAATTGTAAAAAATATTCGAATTAGCTCTCGCCGCGATATAGCCTTGTTGTGCTAATGCGGCGTAAAGCAACCAGCAATCAATCAATTTATCTTAGGAAAAAGTTGAAATCTATCTATTCATAAATTTTGTCAGTGTTTGTATCAGAAAACTAACTTTAACATCTATCCTATTACCCCCAAGGGTGACTAGGGAATAGCAGTATGGTCCGACCGGCAGTTAAACCCTTGCTAAAGTGGGGCGTCCGTTTGGCTGTGCGGGATGTACAAATTTGCAGCCACGTCCGGTCTGAATGGGGACGTTAAATCCGATGCCTCGTGTAAAGAGATTGCCACGCTTTTTGCACGTTAAGAACCCTTGCAACAACTCTTTGAGGGGTCCGTAGGTGACCTGTAGCAAGGCTAAAATTCTTTCCCTATCCAATATACCCTCATTTCCGGTGGCACTCTAAAACCTTAATCCCGGAAGCCCCTATTACAAAACCTACCTATTGTATTTATTGTTAATTTGTTCTCGTCCTGAATATGCATGAAATATTTGCCACTGGACGTTAAGCAACCAACAATCAATCAATCAATCAATCATGGTATTTCAAATTGTTCTGTTTTTTTTCGTTTGTTTGTTATTGCCGTATTTATTTTGTAGTTTTGTCTTATATTTGTTGTAAAACTTCTCAAGAGTGTTGCTATTGTTTTAGTTATTTGCGTGTCAAATCAATATCACTAAAACCGTAAGCCGGAAAATGTGATGTTTGTAAACGGTCTGAAAAATGTCCAAGCATATATTGGGTTTGCACATTTATATCGTGAAATTGGAAAAGATGAAAGAAAAAATAGTTTTGATTTTTAAAAAGTTTATTAGGGCCCCGCCGAATGGCGGACGCCTTATAGTGATCAGTCTGTCCGTCCGTTCGTCCGTAACAATTGTGTCCGCTCTATATCTAGAGATTCGTTATGATTTCAAAGTTAATACTTGACATGTATATTAACCAACAACAGAAGATGTGTCGTAATGTATGTACAACTTCCTAGGTCAAAGGTCAAGGTCAAAAACTTTGGATTTAGTTGACAACCCCATGTCCTATGGTAAAGATCGTGTCCGCTCTATATCTTGAGAACCGTCATGATTTCAAAGTTTATACTTGACATGTATATAAACCAACACCAGAGGGTGTGTCATAATGTATGTACAACTTCCTAGGTCAAAGGTCAAGGTCAAAAACTTTGGTTTTAGTTGACAACCCCATGTCCAATGATAAAGATACAAATTTTTTACCACAAATTATTCACAGAGGGGCCCACAGAGATGGCTCTCATCTCAATGATATCTAGTTTACTTTGTTCCTGGTTCATGCTTATTTTTGACGGAAACACGAGTATAGTTTCTATCGCAATGACTTCAACAAGTATAGCCATCTTGTCGCAACGAAATTTTTTTTTTTTACAATTAAGGTGTTAACCGGCTGTATATCAAAAAGCATGTTTAGATAAAGGCAGCTTTATATTCATCTGCACATGCTTCAACTGGATCCCTTGACTTGATCTAAAGGGGTTTATGCCAAAACGTTTCGGCCTCTACCTTTATATGTTTGTAATTTAATTTCTTGTATGATAGAATCCAGGAGTTTGTCTATGGCAGGTTTAAAAGATTTATTGATATGTGCGTTGATATTATTGCTTCTTGTTCCTCGTTACCATTGAAATGAACAGTTATTAATCCAGATTTAATGGAGTGGTTCTTCTAGAACTCCAACGAAATTTTCATGGTCAAAAGAGGATATCTTCTCTTATTCAGTTCTGTTATAGTTTGCACTCCCTCTTCAGCTATTCCGATTTCTCTTTAGGTTTGTTTGTCTGTAAGGGATTTGACTGCATGGTATGATATAGTAATCGTTAAAGTCCAGGTTTTCATCAGAGTACAGATGTTCTGTGGAAATACTAAAATCCATATTTTCAGCCATGGTGTATTTATTTACGTTGGTTATAATTGAACTAGGGAACATTTCAAAAGTTTTAAGCTTTAAAATTTGCAACAACCTTTAATAGTGTCATTGATCACTGTCATTTAGATTGATTGATTGTTGGTTGCTTAACGTCCAGTGGCAAATATTTCATGCATGTTCCGAAACGGAACCAGTTAACAATAAATACAATAGGTAGGTCTTGTAATAGAGGCCATCCGGGATGAAAGTCGTGGAAATTTGGACTACCACTGGAAAGGAAAATGAGGGTATATTGGATAGGGACGGAAACTTTGCCTTGCAAAAGGCCACCTACGGACCCCTCAAAAGAGTTGTTGCAAGGGTTCTTAACGTGCAAAGAGCGTGGCAATCTCTTTAAATGAGGCATCGGATTTTACGTCCCCATTCTGACCGGACGTGGCTGCAAACTTGTACATTCAGTACAGCCAAACGGACGCCCCACTTTGGCAAAGTTTTACTGCCGGTCGGAAGAAGGCCAAGTGACCATATTTATATTCCCCTGGCACCCTTTGGGGGTGGGGGGGTCACTGTCATTTAGATGGGCGTGGTTTAGTATACGAAATAGGTTGATTGGCTAGGTCTCTAAATGACTATTGACCAGTTGTGTATTTAGCTTATCTTTTAATTTTAATTAAGATAATAAAAATATCATTAAGATAATCATATTGGTTTCCGCGTCTGGATGCCATGGTATAATTACTTAATTTCTACCTAAAGTATCTGTAGCTCAACATTAAGACACTCGTTATTAATTATTTTATCAAGTTAATTAATTTGTCGTTTTTAGTACTCAAAAAATGTAAATGCTAGATAGCATTGCAAGTAGATTTTAAACCGGGAGTTCATTCTGAATACATGACCAATATCAATATCCCATGGAGGACAATATGCTCACTATAAAATACTGTCCATGAAAACATTAATGATAATTTTATTACATTTGACCTGAAATCGGCCACTTTTTTATTGATTATATTTACAATAAATTCGTAAACTGTTTATAGATAATTGTATTAGATGTAACCTTTAATCAGTCGCTTCTGAAAGATAATTTTTTAAAGATGATTTGTATGAGATGTAGCCTATATAAAGTGTGACCTTAAATCTGTCACTATTACTAGATAATTGTATTAGATGTAACCTTATATTGGTCATATTTCTAGATAAATTTATCAGATGTCATCTTAAATCGTCAACTTTTTTACTGATAATTTTACTTTATTTACAATAAATTTGACTACTTTTTATAGGTAACAGTTTTAGATGGAACCTAAAATCAGTCCTTTTCTAGATATTTGTATTAGATGTGACCTTAAATCGGTCACTTGTTCTAGATACTTGAATTAGATGTAACTTTAAATCGGCCACTTTCTGAATTGGTAATTTTACTTTATTTTCCATTACATTCGAATATTTTTTATAGATAATTGTATTATATAGTTAACAAGTTAACAACAAATACAATAGGTAGGTCTTGTAATAAAGGCCATTCGGGATGATGGTTGGGGAAATTTAAACTGCTGATGGAAAATTAGGGTTTATTGGATTGGGACTTAAATTTTGCCTTGCTTTGTCTTTTTGAGAATTGCCTCTACTCTCTCAAGTTTGACACCCCCTCAATCCGCCTCTGTTTGTTATCATAAGTTATGTTTGTTATAGAATAGCAATCTTTAACTTTGTTTGCTTTTATCTTGTTCATTTGTAAGTTCTGATGTAAATTTTCATCACGTTTCTGAAATAATTCTCAAACAAAATATGGTGTGATTGAATGATGGTTGCTTCACGCACCTTAGCACAAAGAGGCTACTAGTATGTCACAGAAAAAAGAGAAAACAAGAGTTGTTTCTTGTCAAATGCTGACTTTTTCTTTCTTTGAAAGTGGTGAATGTAAATGTTTTAAAAATTCCACATGACTCAACCAATAGTATTTTTTGCCTTAAGTCTTTCAGTAGGCAACTATACATTTTGTGTATGTGCACATGGTGTACTGTGGATTCAAATATTTTCGTGGGTACATATTTTTTTTGTGGATTGCGGAAAACTTGCATTTTAATGGATATGTGATTTCGTGGTTTTGCCAAAGTCTGCATACAACCTGTTAGAAAAATTTTGAATCGTGGTTCACCAGTACCCATAAAAACCACGAAAATTGGTTTTCATCGAATAATGAAGAATCCACAGTATATGGCTTGTGACGACCGCCTCAGTGGTCTTGTATTAGCAGGTTCACCCCCATGATTGGAGTGGTTGTTGGTTCAAACACTGGCCGGGTCAAACCAATGAATTCAAAATTGGTATTTGCTGCTGCTCCGATCACGCGGCAATAAGGAGCAAAGCAAAGACTGGTTCGCTCAGAGTGAGTATAATGTGTTTGAGTAAGGTGACACATCTTCCTGCAGAGAGCTACCTTTTGAACAAGTACGTTACAAATCTGGCCCAGAACAAAAAATGGTAATATTTGTATTACATTAACATGTTCTCGTCCTAAATATGCATATATTAATTTGCCACTGGACGTTAAGCAGCCATTCATTATGATCATTGTAATGCTTGTGTTTGATTGATGTCATTTTCATTTCTTTGTGAAATATTTTTTGTGTTAAACTTTATTTAACATGTTTAATTGGTATTTAATTAATAAATTCTTATATAATAGAGATTTTAATTTGTTGCTATTTTCACATTTTCAGATACAATCAACGCAGAGGAGTTGCATAGAGACAATATGGAAAAAAATCAGACAACAAAAGTTCATAAAATTGTGAAATTAAAGCCAGGAGTGAACTAAAAGAGACGCAACAGAATTACAGATAAAAGCTTTACGTAGTTCGAAAAGCAGAATAATAAATAAAATTAAAAAGTCAATGAAAAAACTCTATAAAGAGCAAGTGATTGAATTAAAATATGCTATTAAAATGTGCAATTGCCAACTTTGTCTTTTCTTTCAGATCGATCAAACTTTTACTGAAATATTTGTCTCTCCAAGTGATACTGGTGTGTTTCCCTTGCACTAATATCCATTTAATAAAATGTAATACTGACAAATTTTCCTTCTGTTTTCGTTAGACATTTAAGTTGAAGTCCATTTCTAGTCACGTTTTCTGTCACTGTAAATTTTCCTAACATCACTTCTTTACACGACTCGGTCCATAAATGTTTTCTGCTTAAAGTTGTTACAAATTTGATATCACAGGGTACACGTGTACTGCCTGTCCCTCGTCGTCAAAACGGTCAAATTGAAAGTCCGTGCTTTCTTCCTCGTTTGGAAGTATTTTCTTACAACTAATATGGCAATGTACTGAAACGGAAATTGGTCATAGTTCATGTATTTTGATGTGAAATACCAGTTGTCTTTTCCTATTTATTGTTTCTATATGTATATTAGTTTCTCCATAGTTGGAGCACCATCTGTTACTTAAAACACTCCTAAAGTTGGTATAGTCTTGATTTTCACCCCTTTAAGTATAATGGACTGATCCAGATGGTAGTATATAAACCAGCCCAAGACAGAGAAACTCTGTCGGTTTTATGTGGACCATTGAAGGGTAAACTTCAAGGATTATATATTCTAACTGGTAAGTAGAGTGAATTTAGTGATTCCAAAGGATATAAATAGTGTTTGGATTTATATGTGAATATTTGGAATAGTGGTTGTGTTATAAAGTGAACTTATATAATAAGTTATTGTACAGTGAAAGTACAAGGTGTATACTTGCTGGTGTTGCAAGTTGTTGTATTGTGGAAGTGTATTAGTGAGAATACAAGGTGTATACTTGCTGGTGTTGCAAGTTGTTATATTGTGGAAGTGTATAAGTGAAAGTGCACTGTGTTTAATCTTACCAGTTTGGAATATATTCATTTCGTTCTGATTCATAGTGATAATTAGTGTGTGTGAGTTGAGCTGTGTTCATATAAATTCCTTGTGCATTGAAGCATTGTGCAAGTGTCATTGTGTCATTGTGTTATTGTGGTTAATTAAACATTCATAAGGTGATATTACAAATTGGTGGATATTGTTAATAGATGTTGTATATATGTGCTAATGTGTTCATACGTTTGGTGTGATATTTATCTGATGCATGTTGCATAGTAATCTGTTGGTGACATTGTGTTATAAAGTGTCTGATGCATGTTGCATAGTGATATATAAGGGACATTGTGAATAATCAGGCCTAATACATGTTGCATAGTGATTGCATAGTGACATTGTGTATATATATTCTGTTATAAGACATTGTGTTTATACATTGTGAATGAGGAACTTCACCTTGTAATTTAATTTATGTGCATTGTGTAGCGTATATATTTGACGTTGTGAATTCATTTACGGGTGTGTTAATTGTTTTAAATAGGACAACTTGTTGTGGTGCAAATTTGAGTCGAACACTTGAAATCCTGATTTATTCAGATACGGATCCATTGATCGCCCGTTACACGTTACAAATTTGGTGGCAGCGGTGGGATTTCATGTGTTTACTTCGTTACTGTAAATTCGCACATGATTGAAAGTTGTTGTAATATTTCAAAGTTATTTGTGTGTTGCGTTTGTAGTCGAAGTATAGTACATTTTTTAAGTAAAAAGGAACATTAAGTCAGTTGATATTGAAATGGCAGATAATCTGTTTGATTCGTAAATTGCAGTTTTAATAAGTGAAATTGAAAAATTAGAATACAGCTTAAAACAAAGATTTAAGCATTCACTGCTCAATATTGATCATATTAATTTATCTACGTTGAAAAGTGTAAATGATTCTAGAGATATACTTGTGCTGATTTCAGTAAGGATGACAATGAAGTAACCAGAAATTCTGTTTAGTTTAGGGACATAGGAGCACTTTCTGAAAACATGTCTGTTCAAAGTGAATATTTTTTGACAAAGAGACTCTGCCTTTAAGACATACAACTAGGCAAATTGAAATGTAGAGTAGATGATAAGATATATCATATTTGTATATAGTGTACATAGAGTTAAATGTGAGTCCGTCGGATGGGGACGTTAAATCCGAGGCCCCATGTACAGGAACATGTCACGCCCTGTGCATGTAAAAGACCCCTCCTGCAGATTTCGTTAAGAGTAGGCTCCTTGGGGGCCGCTGCAGAGGCAAAATTTGTTAGGGACCTTTTAAATTTATTCTTTGGCAGTGACGCTCAAAATTACAGACGTTAATAGGAAAGAGGTTAATGTTAGAAACAGGGATATTTTGAAGTAGGAAGTTTTAAAAAGTTTTATTCGGACAAAATTAAAAATCCTGTGAATAGTGTTTGTGCATAAGAAGAAAGTTCAATATGTTTGATATGGCTGACTGGAATTTGGACATATAGGTAGACTTTGTATCTACGGGTTGTGCCTTGTGATGTCATCAGTTTAGACCTGTTGGACAAAAGGGTAGCCTGACATTATTGTCGGATGTAATGGTGCCTGACGTTGTGGTCAGAAGATATATATATAATTGAAGATATATATGGTCAGAATCTAACCAAAGTTGTTTGGTATTGTGAAGTGGCAAAGCGGGAAAAGGCTTTGTCTTGATGTATATATGTCCAATGGAAATAGTGCCTGCACTATGGTAGCGTTTGGGTATGAAAAATGACCACTTTGATAGATGATTTCTCAGCATGTCAGATGTATTCAAGGAGTCATGCGGGACGCATGATTTTTGAGGCGTGGGTAGTGTAACGGAAATTGGTCATAGTTCATGTATTTTGATGTGAAATACCAGTTGTCTTTTCCTATTTATTGTTTCTATATGTATATTAGTTTCTCCATAGTTGGAGCACCATCTGTTACTTAAAACACTCCCAAAGTTGGTATAGTCTTGATTTTCACCCCTTTAAGTATAATGGACTGATCCCGATGGTAGTATATAAACCAGCCCAAGACAGAGAAACTCTGTCGGTTTTATGTGGACCATTGAAGGGTAAACTTCAAGGATTATATATTCTAACTGGTAAGTAGAGTGAATTTAGTGATTCCAAAGGATATAAATAGTGTTTGGATTTATATGTGAATATTTGGAATAGTGGTTGTGTTATAAAGTGAACTTATATAATAAGTTATTGTACAGTGAAAGTACAAGGTGTATACTTGCTGGTGTTGCAAGTTGTTGTATTGTGGAAGTGTATTAGTGAGAATACAAGGTGTATACTTGCTGGTGTTGCAAGTTGTTATATTGTGGAAGTGTATAAGTGAAAGTGCACTGTGTTTAATCTTACCAGTTTGGAATATATTCATTTCGTTCTGATTCATAGTGATAATTAGTGTGTGTGAGTTGAGCTGTGTTCATATAAATTCCTTGTGCATTGAAGCATTGTGCAAGTGTCATTGTGTCATTGTGTTATTGTGGTTAATTAAACATTCATAAGGTGATATTACAAATTGGTGGATATTGTTAATAGATGTTGTATATATGTGCTAATGTGTTCATACGTTTGGTGTGATATTTATCTGATGCATGTTGCATAGTAATCTGTTGGTGACATTGTGTTATAAAGTGTCTGATGCATGTTGCATAGTGATATATAAGGGACATTGTGAATAATCAGGCCTAATACATGTTGCATAGTGATTGCATAGTGACATTGTGTATATATATTCTGTTATAAGACATTGTGTTTATACATTGTGAATGAGGAACTTCACCTTGTAATTTAATTTATGTGCATTGTGTAGCGTATATATTTGACGTTGTGAATTCATTTAAGGGTGTGTTAATTGTTTTAAATAGGACAACTTGTTGTGGTGCAAATTTGAGTCGAACACTTGAAATCCTGATTTATTCAGATACGGATCCATTGATCGCCCGTTACACGTTACAGGACCTACCTAGAGTACTTGGATGCTTAACTAGTACTGGGAGCATCTGGTCTATTCAAAGAAGGTAAAGTCAGATCCACTCCACCAGGGGATTTACTTGTATCAAGCCTACTAATGGAGGTCTCTGTTCTACTAGATGGAGTGTGTGGTCTATTAACTGGAGTATGTGGTCTACTAACTGGAGTCTGTGGTCTACTATTTGTAGATGATGTCCCTGGTCTACATGGTGAACTTGGTTGAGAAGGTGAAGGTGGAATGTCAGAATCTTGACTGTTGTTTTCATCCTCATTCTGAGTCTCCTTTACTCTTAATTTTAAGACCTTTACAGTTGCAATAAATTCATCTGCATCACTGTCAAAATCAACTCAGTCATCAACATCTTGATCATAATACTTTATGTCTGGAGATTTGACCTGAAATCTTTCCTTTATCAAATATACTGGAGTATCATGACTCATTTCATATACTGCAATTTTTTGTTTTGGGTCCTATTGTTCACCACAATAAACTTCTTTTCCATCAAATCTAAACATTAAAAAAAAGGAAAAAAGACCCTTAATAATGATATAAAAAAAACTATACACTATGCACAATAGTTTTTTTCTTTAAATAATAATATACGTTTTCTTCCTTATACACAGCTTGATATTCGTAAATATAATAATCCCATTTGACATATATTTTGAACTGAACATCACAGAATAAAAAAAACAATGTAATGTTCATGTTATTTAAAAAAACATATATTATATTCATGTACAAAATGTTAATAATTGGATAGGAGCAAATTAAAGGTACATGCATTTCATTTTAATGACTTTCTGAATGTGAAAAAATCAAAATCAAGCAGCTTACAAGGAATCACACTGGTCAACAACCTAAAAATAGAATACTGTCTACCCTAGAAACTGTTCAGGACTGACATTTGCAAGAAAGTCGAAATCAATTGCATTTGAAAGAAACAACAAAATGACGATAATATACATGTAATACTAAGCTGAATACATCACAACCTGATCATACAATGTGCACATCAAAAACTGTACCGTCTACCTGCAGTTTAAGGTGCAGAGTAGTAAAAACTACTAGCTATTAGCAGTATAAAACACATACAAATGTACATGTATATACCTATAAACCAGTCAGACCAGCAGGAATTAACCCGCAGATACTCTAGCTTCCGGTTTATTGCGCAGCATTTGAATAATAATAATAGAAGAAGCTATACTATCATCTTATACTTTGGAACAACCAACTTCCACCTATGGATATGATTTGGATGGTCATAGATACAGTCCCTGTAACGTAAAAGTTAACACTTTTTTCATTCGGGAATCGTACGTACAGCGTTCGGGAATCGTTCGTATAGAGTTCGGTCATCGTTCGTACATCATTCGTATAGCGTCCGTACAACGTTCGGTCAGCGTTCGTTCATCGTTCGTTCATCGTATGGTAAATGTCATCGTTTAGGGTTTTGTATATCGTATGGTTCATGGTATCGTTAAGCGTTTTATTTGTCGTATGGTACATGGTATGGTTTAGCGTTTAGCGTTTCGTTTATCGTATAGTATATGATATCGTTAAGCGTTTCATCTATCGTATGGTATATCGTTTTGTTAAGCGTCTGATATATGTTAGGGTTTTATTTCAGAAAGTTATTTCAATTATTATTTTGAGTTAAAATAAATTAATATAAAAAGATGCGGGATAAAAAAAAACAATTATTAGTTTGGATTGATTGAAAGTTGGTTGCGTACTAGTATATCCCAAACAACCAAACGGATGCCCCCACTTTGGTAAGTTTTTTTTTTACTGCCAGCCGTGAGAAAACCTTTAGTGACCATATTTATATCCTTTTGTCACCCTTTGGACTATATTAGATTGGAAAGATTGGATTGGAAACATTTCACTTGTTAATTAAAGCAAATAAGTTATCTTATTTATTATATATTTTGTTTCATACTAACTGCGTAGTTCTTGATGTCTTTTTGTGATTTTGAATCATTTCAAATTCGATCTTATAAAATGTTAAAAAAAAACTAACCTATACAATAACCTTAGTTAATTGAAACGTGAACTATTTATTTACATAAAACATATTTAGTCGTAAAAATAGTATTGGTTGTAAACGTTTTATCTTGATTGAGAAACGTTTAGCAATGCAATAAACTTACTTTAAATGTACTATAACTTAACGTAGATTTCGAACTGTAAACCATATCTTACCGATAGAAAAAAAATCTGCAACTAATATCATTATAGAATACCCTGCTATATAAAACGAAGGGGAAACATTTCCTTACACCACATTTTGACATGAATAACATGAGACCAATTTGAAATACCGCGAAATAAGTCTCTCTCTTTCTCTCTCTCTCCTCCACCAAATATTTCCTTAAAACAATAAATTATATATAATGTTCTATAAATGAGGCTTTATATGAGATACACGTTTTATATTTAAATGTATTTAAAGAAAAGACAAGACATCCATGGTATTTGTTCCCCTCAATATCACAGTCTGATATAAACCGAAAATTGCCAGGGATATATAAAAATTCGTTGAAGACTTCTATGGAACCAGCGTCGCTTGTGATTCCTGCTGTCGGTGTTAAAACTGTTATTTTGACTGTAAACAGTGCTTAAGTCCATGTATGAGTAAAATACAGAATTAAAAAAATAACTCTACCGTTTTTTATATTTCTTTATTTTGGAGGTAAGCTCCTGGCCAAGTTTCACCAATTTTAACGCAAATCATTTACCTTAAATAACCAATCAATTGTATTCTAAAAGTTGTTGATTTGTTCTGTGTACGAATACATGAAATATTTGTCACTGGACGTTATGCATGCAATCGATGATCAAATACAAATCTACAGTATTTATAAACATACTGCAGTTGTATATATGAAAGAGACTAAATAATATAAATTGTAATTATTTTACGCATATTTGAAGGATCGAAATAACCACTTCCACAAATGGTTGTTATTGAAAGACTTTAAATTTTACAAATATCACATGCCTCTATGAAATTTCATATCGACGCACCAAACTATTTCCTTTTATCGTGCATAGCTCATTTTCCAAATCACTTAAGGTTTTTAACGATCTTCTTACTTGTTCATTACATTCTAAAATTAAAATCCTACACAAATTGCCAAAACTTTTATTCTCAGGCTAGACAGCGTAAAAGATGAATACTGTTTTGTTAGTGTACACACGGTGTTTTGAAGGCCGATATCCAATTTCGCTGAAAAAGAATTAATTTGCGCCGCAAATTAATTAGGCTCATTCTTTTTTCGTATCACTTTATTTTAAAAACTGCAGCATTCATTTGCGCCAATAAAACAAGCATGTAATTGCGCAAATGTTATAGACTTATTTGCAAATTGTTGTTCTTAGTGCACTGAGGAAGCCCTTTGCGGTATTTCTACTTGTTCACTAAGAACAAAATATTGCACTAAGGACCAGTCCTGATGGAAATTCAATGATAGAATTGACACAAAAAACATGGCATATAGAAGGAATACAATTTCAAATTTTATAATCATATCTTTAGTACCCGGTAATTATAAATTTATTTAATGTTGTATCGACACGCGCCACCCTCTGTTGATTGTCACCTGTGTAATCGAAAGCAATTCATGTTCGTTCAACCTTGAACCGTTTTGAATCCGCTTGTATTTTAAATTAACATGTTTATGATATTTCAATTGTCTCTGATTTTTTTCGTCTGTTTGTTACTGTCGTATTTCTTTTGTTTTTCTGACTGTTATATTTTTTAGTTCAATGTAATAATGTATGTTCTACTATATTTTTATTTTTTTTTCCTTTTAATTTCTCTTGGTTGTTTGTAAACTTCACTTTTTTATAGTTCTCTAGTATTTTTTTATTACAAAATATTTTAGAATGTATATACTTGTTTACCAGCACATTAGATACACATGTTCAAAGTATAACAGTTTATTACATTTTTGTCGAGCCTGCGACTTTTGTCGCAAAAGCGAGACGTATATCGATCCTACATTCCGTCGTCGGCGTCGGCTAGCGACATCCACATACTCACTCTGTGGTTAAAGTTTTTGAAATTTTAATTACTTTCTTAAACTATCCCCCCCAAGGGTGACTGGGGAATAGAAGTATGGTCACCATTGGTCTTCCTCCGACCGGCAGTAAAACCCGTGCTAAAGTGGGGCGTCCGTTTGGCTGTGCGGGATGTACAAATTTGCAGCCACGTCCGGTCAGAATGGGGACGTTAAATCCGATGCCTCGTGTAAAGAGAGTGCCACGCTCTTTGCACGTTAAGAACCCTTGCAACAACTTTTTGAGGGGTCCGTAGGTGACCTGTTGCAAGGCTAAATTTCTGTCCCTATCCAATATACCCTCATTTCCCGTGGCAGTCTAAATTTCTCTGACCTTAATCCCTTAATCTATTACAGAACCTACCTATTGTATTTATTGTGAACTTGTTCTCGTCCTGAATATGCATGAAATATTTGCCACTGGACGTTAAGCAACCAACAATCAATCATCTTAAACTATCCAGGATTTCTACCAACAGAAGAATGTTTATGATCATAAGATAGTATCCAGAAGTAAAGTTTGGAAAAAAAATCCTGGTTATCTGTGTATTACTTACATGTATAAATGGACTTTTTTCTCTCAGTTAACATTACATTCATTCTGTGGTTAAAGTTTTTGAAATTTAAATAACTTTCTTAAAATATCCCGGATTTCTACCAAACTTGGATAGAAGCTTGTTTATGATCACAAAATAGTATCCAGAAGTAAATTTTGTAGAATAAATCGTATTTTATTTATAAATGGAGTTTTTCTGCCAGCTAACATTATTTTCACTCTGTGGTTAAAAGTTTTAATTTTTTTTAAAAACTTTCTTAAACTATCCTGGATTTGTACCAGTGGCACGCGCTGATTACAAAGTCATTTAACTTCAAAATAATAAAATCTATTCACACCAAACTTTATATTTATGAGTTATATACTCATATCTTCTTTTATCCATGTTCTTTGTGGTCTTAAAACATCGTTTTAGTGTCCTTAGTGCAAACACGTTGGTCTTAGTGCACTAAGAAGTCCTTTGCGGTATTTCTGCACACCGTTTTGATATTTAATTAATAACTGGATTCCCTCCTCCTAGCTATTTACGGGCTAGTTTCTGAGTGCTTAATGCATGTATGTGATCTTATTCACCATTCAAAATGATTGTGCACGAGTCATCTCTAAACAGCCTTGCAAAGCATGATTTAACAGCGCGCATTATGTTTCCATTTAATTTCTCCTTTTTCTATAATAAGTTCAAATGTTGCTTTATTAAATGCACCTAGGTACGTATTTGTAAACTTAATATGTTATTACTTTATTTCATGTATGTTTTGTGTCTTCTTTTTTGGCTTCAATTACTTATTTTTTTTTTATTGACTTATTCGTAAATCGAAAAACGCAGAAACCTAAATAGAATCATATGGCATTGAATGATTTCTCCAACTCAAAACTAGTTATAGATGCCTCTTAAATTTTATTTTTCTCGTTGGGTTGCTTGTCCATTAATTGACGTTTACGCAGTATTCTTTTTTTCGGTATTTGTAAAAAGCCGCTCATCGATCAATTTCACAAGAAATCTAATACTCGTAATTCATGTACATTGAAGTTTATCTTGTTATCAATTTTTCGTATACGCACACAGATAAAATAAATGAAACACTTTTAAGCTGTTTAAATCATGCAGTTAATTTTGAAAATATGGTTTTGAAAAACCGGTTATTTCTGTTTAATACTTTTCTGTCCCTTTTCTTAATAATTAGGACACGTGCCACTGGTTAATATAGAACTAGTCAACCATGAATAATCCCAAACAACAAATTTTTTGATTGGTTAGTCATACTTGCTTATCAATTTCGTATTGTTTTCGGCTGAGACTACTATAACAGTTTTTTTTTATATAGATTAGACATCCCATCAAACGTTAGTTTTCCCGTTTGAATGGTTTTAATTCATATAGCTTACTGTTCGATGTGAGCCAAGGCTCCGTGTTGAAGACCGTACTTTGACCTATAATGGTTTACTTTTTTAAATTTTGACTTGGATGGAGAGTTGTCTCATTGGCACTCATACCACATCTTCTTATATCTATAGTAGTCTCAGTTTTTGGCAATATTGTAACAATATCCTTTAGAATTTTAAATTGCTTTAGTCGTTTAATATATAATTTATTTTTGTTGTTGTTCACGATTAATATTTTTAGATTGATAATACAATTGCATCATTTTTTAAGCATTATAGAAGTCACAGTAAACATTAAACTTATGCATGGCGGAAAAGAAATATACGAAAACGATAGGTGCAATGTTCATGCAGCCTTGCAAATAATATTTAAAAAAAAAACATTTAATTAAACTTAAGACTTTAATTTAAGTATTTTTGATAGGATGTTGAAGTTTCCAGAACATAGAAAATACACAAGAAAATCTATTAGTACACTAGTCTATCAAATGTGCTTGCTGTCCATTTTACAATATATTATTGAAGAATTTAGTGTTTTCTTATTCATTCTGACATCTGTGTCCCTGGATCTGAAAAAGAAATTGCGAGGACGTTATGCTTATCAGTTTACCTTTAAAATGATATTTCAAACAAAATGGCCCTAAAGGTAAATGTCATCGTCAGATGTATAATGGAAGGTGATAAACACTTAAGAATATATATCACCTGCTGGTTCTTTTTACCTGGACACAGATCTTATTACGTAACAAGTTCGAATGTAAAATTATCGAATTGGTATATTCAGTCGAATGTATACGGTATCTCTGGACTGGGGTTTTTAAGATATTTTGATCTGACAATGTATGAAAATTTATTTGTGCTTCAAATCACTGATTTCAAATTATAGACCAATCTCATTATTATCAACAGTGGGAAAAGTATTTGAAAAAATTGTATTTAAAATGTATACTGACCGACTTTAGAAACGCAACACTAGATTATTCTTTTTAAATTTTTGAATGAATGTGGCACTGTCAAAAGCAATGACTGCCTGTAACAAACGCCAAAATTATTGTCAGAAAGATCAACCAATTCTGTTCCACATGTTTTGGGTTCTGTTTTACACCTTCTGAATATGCGGTTGTTCCACCCATTACAATGGGTTTTGGCAATTATGCGGCTGAAACTTCAGGGCTTTAAATGTTTTTCTTCAGTGGAATCTTTGGCAGTTCAGGTTATGGAAAACGTTTATGACATGAATCTGTGTGCAATGGCATTCGACAATTTGATAAGCAGTTGACGTTGCGGCCGTAAACATGTCTCGCAAATGACGTTGCGTAATCAAATTCTATTGACGTTGCATTGTCACTACATGATGATCTGGTCATTGATGGTAAGCAACAATTCCTGTCTACCTGTATCGATGTCGGAAGGACAGTAAGACGGGTTTCTGAAGTCAAACTGTATGGTTGCAGCACGTTCACGTTTTCTTGTTTGCAATATTCTTATGGGCTGATTTAGTTTTTTATTCCTCAGTCTTGGCAATATGGAGATGCAACATTTTTTAACTGATTTAAGTGTGGCCAAGGATTAAAAGAACTGTTTCACGAAGCAAAACAAACTGAAAAAATCTTTTATGGGTTTCAAATTTCGCTTTACGAAATTCGTGCGACTTCAAAAATCCGGTATGTTCAATAACCACAGGTAAGTCAGATGTTGATTTTTTCTTAAGAGAAAGAAGTATGGTAAGCATGAACAGTAGTTGTATGAGAATCAAACATGATGTGGGAAAAAAAATCAACAAAATGAGTGTTGCGTTTTTAAAGTCAGTCAGTATATTTAATCACTTAATTAGTTATATTTCAAATATACAAGAAAGCGTTTTTGTTTCAAGTTCATATTCGCCTTTTTAGAATACTAATGCAGGAGTTCCACAAGGCTCTGTATTAGGTTCCGTACTATTCCTTATTGATGTATATGAGATAGCTGGTAATTTGATAAGTCTAACTCGATTGTCTGCTGATGAAACATCCCTTTCTAATTTAAGTATTATAGTCCTTACACAATAGAGGATGTCTTTAATAGCGATTTAGAACAAATTTCAGCATGGTCTAAAGATTGGCTTATTGATTTTAATCCTAACAAGACAATTACTATGCTATTCTCCTGTAATTCTTCCCCAGATGATATTAAAATAGAACTTCAAAATCAAGTAGTAGAATTGTCTCCTATCATAAACACTTAGGGATTTCTTTTGATTCCAATGGTAAATTCTATACACATATATAAAACGTTTTAAATTGTGCAAGCACAAGATTAAATTTCTAAAAAGAATTGAAATATGTATTGACTAGAAATCAGTATCTTAATCGTATAAACTTAACACTTATAAGATTAATTATGGAATATGCATGTGAGTTATGGGATGGCTGTACTCAACAAGATTCCGACAATCTAGAACATGACGTTTAGTTGGAAGCAGGAAGATTAGTAACTGGGTTGTCCGTGTTTTCTAGTCCGGAAGTTATATATTTTCAGTGGTACAGGCCCACATTTGCTAGTGGACAGAAGAAAATCCAGAAAGCTCAATATGTTCTATTCTTCACATAAAGAGGGACTGCCTCTACGATTTAATGCCACTTTTTCAGTTATAAATAGATATAACCAGAAATTTTTTTTTTTTTTTCATCTACTTCTATCGAATGAAATAGCCTAAACCCCGACATATGTACGTCCAGAAATATGATTATATTTATCTAACTTGATACAGACACAATTGCACTCCAATCTTTATTATTAAGGACAGTTGATTGGATAAAAGTGATGGATTGCCACGCCTATATTAAAACTGAGGTCCTATGAACTGACTTCAGATAGCTCCCAGTATTCGAATTTGATAAAAAATGGTTGTGGTGGTGTGGGGGGGGAGTCAGATCATCGTTTCTATAGTTCTATATCTTTTATTTTTCTACCATTTTAGTTTACTTTATTCTTCTGCCAATCAATCTGTATAATAATTGTCCTAAGCATACATGTAATTTTTGCCACTGGACGTTAAGCAACAAACAATCACCTCTTTATTCTGTTATCTATATTTATTTAAATCTATTGGTCCCATGAGTCTCTGTTCTTTAAACCCCATCAGCGACATATATTATATATCTCTGACCCCATTCATATCCTCATAAATGATAACCTTTTCCTAGCCTCATACATATACGTACATTGTAACTGAAACAGGAAAAATATACAGTCATATTACTGTATGCTGGAACTAATAGATAAACGTATTAGTTCCAGATTATCTTCTATAAAATGCAATTGCGTTTTAATTAGAAACAATGACAACCAAATTCTTTTTTTGTGGAAAGAGTGGGGGGACAGTTTTTTTTTAAACAAATTATTGGTTTCCTTTGAAAATAGTAGTGAAAAGAAAATACGACATTTAGTTTATAAAAATGATAATGTGAGAATTTTGTTATGAAGACATATCCCATACATCGATACTTATATTCTTGGCACTAAACATTTATTTGTACATATTTATTTAAAACACAGATTTTGGTTAGTAATTTCTTTCCTGGTCAGGGGATGATATTGTATTAAAAACCAATAAAAATATTCGTACTTTTCCAATCAACATGTACATCAAATCAAGGAGGTTATATGAGATCTCATATAACCTCCTTGATCAAATCTTTTTAAATAAGACATTACACACACGTGTCAAAATTTACAGACCCACCGATAACTTGTCATAATCACGCATGTTGAAGCTGGGGTTAATTAACGGCTAGTTAAGAAGTCAAATCTAGCTGTGATTAATTTCCACTCTTGATAAGCAGATTCAGTAGCAATATAATCATGTTAGAAAATGTATTGGTGACCTGGACTGGGGGCCGCACGTGCCCCCTGTGCCCCCGGTAAATCCGCCACACTGCCCATTTTTTTTAAGTTATTCAATATGAAGAAATACAAAAAAAATCAGCTGGTTTTGAAACTTTTTAAGAGTTGCAAATATTTAACAAATTAAAATTATGATACAGAATGATTCTTTTTATTTGTTTTCCTCACGAGTGTTTGCTGAAGCATTTTTTCCCGAATCCCGAAAAGTTTGATCATATATTCCAGAGTTTAATACGTGTAAAAACCGAATTCAAACACATAAAAAAGTCCCAACCCGACGTTCATAAAAGGTCTGTTCTAGAGTTAAGTTTATTTTCAGAAATTAAAATCAAACACAATGTTTTATACAAATTCGTCTTCAGACACGTAAATAATATAGGTTATTAGCTTGCCTGGATTGTGATAGATTGATTGATTGATTGTTGGTTGCTTTACGCCGCATTAGCACAACAAGGCTATATCGCGGCGAGAGCTAATTCGAATATTTTTTACAATTTAAAGCATATTCTTAAAATCAGACAAAAGGTCCTTCAATAAACTAAAATTCTAGATTAAAGCAAATTGATTATTTACAAATAAAAATGAACATTAAGATAACGTGATAAAAATTTTAAATCGTTTTAAATATAATAACATTTTTATATTTTAGAATATATTCCAACTTCTTTTAAAAATGAAACAATATTTGTAAATGAAACATTATTAAATAAATCATACATATTATTGACATTGAAATGCTTCTTACGAATATCAGCAAAGTCAATACAATTGATTAAAACATGTTTAATAGTATACTTGCAGTTGCAAGGTATACATTGTGGTTCTACTTCATTTTTTAAAAGATATTCGTGTGTTATTCTAGTATGACCAATACGACATCTAGAAATAACACACTGATCTTTTCTGCACATAAAATTATTGAAAGGTTTACATAAATTAGGTTTAATTTCATGTAATTTATTACCATCTTTTTTACTCCATTCATTTTTCAATATATTAAAAACATATTCTCTAATATTAGATTTAAAATCGGTATATGGTATATCACAGTTAGATAAAGGGTCACCCAGGGCATTCTTTGCCTCAAGGTCTACAGCTGTGTTTCCAAGGATTCCAACATGACTCGGCACCCATAGAAATAATATTTCTTTAAGAAGAATTTTTAAATTCCTCATTACATATAAAATTTTGAGAATTGTTTGGTTTTTAATTTTAGTATTTTGTATAGCTTGTAAGCATGAAAGTGAATCAGAACATATAATAAATTTGGATTTATCTGAAGAAGCAATAAATTTCAAAGCCAAAATTATTGCTTCTGCTTCAGCAGTAAAGATCGATGCATCAGATGGCAAACGGAGAGTTGCAGCTCGGATTGTGATAGAAAATATCCAATGAACTGCATAAAATATCTAATGCTATGGGTCACGCATGGACTGTCTTACTTTATCATGTTTATAGGGATGCCCATGTGGCACATCAAAGATAAGATTGATTTACCCATTGTACTTTAGAATTGCAACAAATCTTAAATTCACTTGAATACATTAATATATTGACCTGTTATCTTGTCGACCTTAAAGCCAACATACAGATGGCCGTTATATCCTGAGAAGAGACCTCGATGAAATTTGAAAGTTTAACAAATCTTAGTTTTCACGGGAACGAATATTTTGTAAAAACGTTGTAGTGATCAGATTATCAATGACGCGTAATATGATGAAAAATGATGTCCTGCATTTTTCTATAAATGTAAACTCAATGTAAATATAGTCGTGCTTTTTTATTTTACACTCTATTCGGTCCTTCCTTTCTTAGTTATTAATTTTTCCTGACTTGTTTTACATAAAGTCATCATGCCTTTTTCTTTTTGGCAAGATGCCCATCCTTCCTTTTTTTCTCTAAACTCCTGTCATGCCCTTTTTTCAAGTTTCATACTAGCCCCACCACCCCCCCACCCACCCACCCTTAGCCCCCAGCCCCGCCCCTAAAAATAAATGGTAGCTCCCTTATTTTGAATCAGTTGTCCTCCGACAATAGAGTACAAACTAGCAGTATTGGCAGTTTGACATTTCTTCATAAATGAGCTACGTGACGACTTACTTTAGATATGCTTATTGTGATATAAAGTTAAAAGGTCTTTCTTCTTACAACGAATTTGCAAACATTAATATATTATTAAGATCAGTACACTGTGTGTGTCCATGTAGCCGTGAGATATGGGACTTACGTATTTTCACGTCAGACAAACTTCTTCGTGCATGTGACTTCATATTCGATTAAGTAATTTCAAATGGGATAAAAAATGTCTTAATTGATAATTTCTACATTGCATTTAAAAAATCCATTGAAAGAATATTGTATAATTAAAAATCATCGCCCGCTGTTGGAAGTTCAGTTTCGCCATTTTTTCGTGCTTGTCATGAGACGATATTTCAGGGGTTTCGATTGTTAATAGATATAGGAAGATGTGGTATGAGTGCCAATGAGACAACTCTCTATCAATGTTTATCGTTTATAAGATGTTGTACTTTCAATGCTATTTATAAACGCAGAGTAAAATTAAAAATGTTTGGTATACAAATTTTAAATTATTCATCTTAAAAAATATTCAGAAGATAATGGGAAATATCAAAAAATCATGATATAAATTTAAAGAAAAGAAGAAAACCCAACTCATTTTTTATTAATATTGAAAATCCAACTTATGCAAAGTCGTATTGACCTCTAAAATTCTATACACAGAAAACAAGTACTTATAGTATCTTAAAATGTCCAAATAGAGTCCGTTTTATAAACGCGCACTGAACATAATTGTTATATTTCTATTCAGACATTCCACATTTTATCAACCGTTTCTGAACTATTTTTTGAAGATTACGAATCCGTGGCTTCATTGCACATTTAACGCAAAATACATTTTGTTTTTTTTTATTAAGAAAATCAGTAAAATACACAGTTACTTGTGTGTAAAATAATTTCAGTGGAAGCTTTCTGAAGGTATTTGATAGGACGTACATGTACGCCAATTCATGAGGGCGTGACAAATTGTCACCAATGTCCAATCAAGTTTTTCTGTTGTTCAAAGTTTGACGTGCGGTGATGTTTGAACAGTGTTGAGTGCATTTTACATTTGTCATTTCGGATTCTTTAATATCTTACTATGCTGTATGGATTTTGCTCATTGTTGAAGGCCGTACAGTGACCTTTAATTTGTTATTTCTACGTTATTCAGTCTCTGGTTAAATTCTCTCATTAGACATTATACATTTATTTCCCGTGTCTGAGGGAGATATGAAGATTTGTTCACCCAAGAATATTCATATTTCACGAGGGCTCTGCCCGAGGGAACTCTGATTTGTCGAGGGTGAGCAAATCTTCATATCTCCCGAAGCAAAGGGAAATGAATGTTTTATTCCACTGCCTATGGTTTGTTTACTATCAATACATTAAATATTATTTTGCATACATTTTGTTTTCTTATCCGCTTGTTTTTATAAGTTAAACAAAACACGACATACCCATTGATAAACAGTACGGATCAAAATTTAATTATAAGTCTTTTTGTTTTATCGTCTGAAATAAATTTGAACATGATAATGATTATTGCTATCGCTATTTTAAGAAGAATAAGAAGTTCAAAACGTTATGTACATTAACCGCGCGTAACGTCACACGATGTTATCCCGACATTTCAGAGGGGAATATGATCCTCAGAATGGAATATGAAGATTTGTTCAACGACACGTGGGATAGTCTCAACCAATCAGATATTGATTAAACTATCAATATGTATAAAAAGTGGAATAATATCCCATTATAGATTAGGGCTGTATAGCCAGTCAAGGTCGTTAAAAACTTCCATCTGTTATTATAGATGACATCATTTGCACACCGACCGTGCGAGGGCTGTATAGCCAGTCAAGGTCGTTAAAAACTCCCATCATCATCATAGATGAACCGACCGTGCAAGGGCTGTATAGCCAGCCAAGGTCGTTAAAAAGTTCCATATATATATCATAGATGATCAGGTTTGATATAAAAAAGAAAACTACATTATCGTATCTCGGATATATATCTATTAAATATAATAAAGAAAACTTAAAGTAAGATTGAGTACAACAAAAGCTTTGCCTTTTAGTTATTAAATCCTTGATGCTGTCTCCTTCAGACTGTCAAACACCGTCACCCCACGAATATAGTCTCTAGTGTGAACAGTGTATAACTTGCATTTTTTTTTGGATATACTTTCCCAATTTATTTCTTGAAATTTAATGCACGAAATATCAAGAAGGGGGATGAAATTACATGTTAAAACAATTTGGGTGCTGAATCTTTATGTTAAGGAGTGATTTGGTCCAGTTAAAATAGGTAAAACATTAGTACGTCTGAAGCTGTCAAACTGAATTTTAGACCCCCTTATCACAGAATTGTCAATATTTTGAGTTAGAGCTGGTATAGAGGAGGAACGACACTCTGCACACGGCACGCAGATTTGTCTTCTATTATCGATCGGTCGCGGTGGTATTGTGTCATTTATATCAAACTACTCGTGGTGTTGACATCACCGTTAATGACACCTGGACAAACGAAATTTGTTGAATCAATTAAAAAAAACAAGTAATATACAGGAGGGCTGATCATGCAATATACATATACTTTGTACATACATAATAAACAAATTTGTTAGTTATTTCTTGACAATAAACATATTTATACCCAAACTAACTGTTTATTACCAAGGGCTAATTTCGACATCGATAATCACTGAATTCTCAATTTATTCAATCGGTTTTAAGTTTTTAATCGGGACAAAGTTTTGTAAAATACTTAATTTTAAATATTGCATTATTTCGTCATTTGTCAGTTAACAAAACAGAGATAACACTAGAGAGAAGGCAATTAAGCAATCCAATACACAAATAATGCACGATTCAATTATGAAAAAAAACTATATTTATCATGATGGTTATTCATAAGACAAAATTTTCATTTTGTTTTCAAAATGATTAAAATACATATAAGAGTTTATATGCCTAAAATAACATAATTACTAGCGGATTTGACAAATATTATTGATATTTTACTTACCGGAAATCATATTTTAGCGACTTATTACAAAGCAACGGCTGGAGACTTAAGGAGACTTAAGAAGATTTAGAATGTTTGAATAGTGTTCTTTAATTGGCATAAATTTGAATGATTTTCACATGCTGACATTTGTAAAATTTTCAAAAATCTGTGCCTCGTGATTTCGCAGAGATCGAATAAAATTTCCCGCCATTACAGTGCATTTCTTTATTGATAGAATTTACTTAAAAGATAAAAAAACATAAAGAAAATATTTCATATAAAGTGATCTTCTATCATTGATTAATCTTTTTATTTCAAAACTTTCTATATTTTCTGCGAGTGCAAGAGAGTATATTTGATATAAAAACATGAACAGATCGATCTTTTCCAGATTCAAAATTGTCGAGAGACGCTAAAATCGTACCACGTGACCTACAAAAATTTGCACACAGCACCTAAGGCTGTCGCCCCTCCTCTGGAGCTGGTAGAAGTTACTATAATTTTGATATTATTTGTCCCCATAGTAGTACACTACACTGTAAAAATCTTTCTTGAGATAGAGCAGGTGCGATTTTTTTAATTTGAATTTATTGTCTAAAAGAAATGCACTACGAAATAACTGTGTTCTCGGGCCTAATTGTTAACGTGGTATTATGCATGTATGTGATAAATTGTTGTAAGCAAAAGTAAACTGAGTATAATAATTTATTCACAGTACGCACTTCCTAGTTCAGTTGTGGTGATAGAAATCTTAATTTTATTGATACACAGTTGAGAAATATGGTGCAGTTCTTCAAATGCAGATTTAAACCTTATTAATATTAAACCCAATCCCGCATGCAGTTGTGGCCATCCTGTTGAGGATAGTATTCATTATTTTTTAAGTGCCCTTTTATCAACGAAGCAACAGAAATATTGTTTTCAAAATTAGAAAGATCTACTATATCCATTTTGCTTCTATTGGCTGGTGACGGTGACCTTTCATTTCAGCAAAACAAAGACTTTTTTGAGTCTGTACAATCATTTATCAGAAATACACAAAGATTTAGAACATTCAATTAAAATTAGGAATTCCTACTTCCTAACTCTTCACTCTAGTCCAGTTTTATATATTACTCTATATTATATTATACTTTTTGTTTTTGAGACAAGGCCATATTTTGTCAAAAGAGAAGCACAATTACCCCAAAGCGAATTGCGAGAAGTGGTTTCGTATTTCGTTATAGAAAAAAAAATACTAGTAGTTTATGTAAAGTAACGACTCTCGTACGGTGTCGCGTTAATATCTTTTTAATAAATTGGTGCAATTGGATGCAAAACATAATGACCATAAAATGTCAGGTTTGCGAGATCAGACAGTAACCTAACAACTAAACAATTGAAAATCTAGGGATCAATATTTAACATTCGTCAGCAATGAGCAATTTTCATAAATAACATGATTTAGTCGAATACTTTGCGAGTAAAGAAAAAGAGACTACCATAGATTTGTTATTAACCCCAAATGCTTGATGGGTACAAATCAGTATTCAGGAGTTACCTTTTTTGCATTAAACCACATTACAACAGAAATTGGAAAATATGGCCTGGAAGTATTTCTATAAGACATTGTTGTTTTCCTGTTCTATGAAGCTTTCTTATTGGCAAACATGGTGATAGATTTTATAGATGCTGTCAGGCACCGACCATTGAAAACAATCGATCTGTTTAAAATAAGAAAAGAACATAACTGTTTGATGTTGTTGTTTTTTTTGGCAAATAAGAAAAATGACCGTTTGATTTAAAATTGTTTAAAATTATTTTGAAATAGATTTATGAAAATAATTTATTTACATGTGAAAAGACTTTGTGGCGTAGGGATGTGATTGAGTGGTTTTGTTTACAATTATTTCCCATTATTTCGGCAGTGAAAATCTGCAATAATTATTTGTTCATCATGTTGTGTGATTTACACATTATAACAAAACTAAGAATATGACGGATGAATTTAGAGTTAGCTGTTTAATGTCCAGTGGCAACTATTATATGTATTATTAGGAGGACATTTAAAATGTTATAAATATGAACAAGGACACCCTTTGTTATGCAAACATGTATCACGGCACAAGCGATGACCTATAGACCGTGTGATTGATTGATTGATTGATTGTTGGTTGCTTAACGTCCAGTGGCAAATATTTCATGCATATTCAGGACCAGAACAAGTTCACAATAAATACAATAGGTAGGTTCTGTAATAGATCAAGGGATTAAGGTCGGAGAAATTTAGACTGCCACGGGAAATGAGGGTATATTGGATAGGGACAGAAATTTAGCCTTGCAACAGGTCACCTACGGACCCCTCAAAGAGTTGTTGCAAGGGTTCTTAACGTGCAAAGAGCGTGGCACTCTCTTTACACGAGGCATCGGATTTAACGTCCCCATTCTGACCGGACGTGGCTGCAAATTTGTACATCCCGCACAGCCAAACGGACGCCCCACTTTAGCACGGGTTTTACTGCCGGTCGGAGGAAGACCAATGGTGACCATACTTCTATTCCCCAGTCACCCTTGGGGGCCATATAGACCGTGTGTATCATATGTTTATTTAGGGTGGGGTTGCTCCGAATAAAGGAGGTATAGATACAGGAAAATAAAGAAAAAAAAAATATAAAATTAGAATAGAGTATAACGGGAAAAATAAAGAACAGAGGAAAATGGTATGAGAAAATTAAAGAATAGAGGGTCTAGTTTTTTTTGCCGGACAATTGTTGATGATAGTTTAAAGTCAAGTGCATTTATAGTTAAAACAATACACAATCGTATGTACATCGGTAGGGATTTATGTTTAGGGTTGATGAGGCACATAACGAGTAATTGTTTTTATTTGAAATTTCTCGAATATTTGTTTTTTTTTCGACTGATTTGATAGATGAATAAAAAAAATCTATAATCTAAAAAAATTGGTTTAACTACGATATATGGATACAACTGCTATTCAGTCGATTTTAAAATACATGCGATAAAAGAGAATACATAAAAAAATTAACAAACCTTTTGGACAAAAGGTCAACCTTAAGACCCCAAATAAACTTTTGTAAGAACATTAGATTAATTCCGAATTCCATCTTAAATCAATTGTTCATTTACGTAAAAAAAATAATGTTAATACCTTGGGCTATTTTCAAAAAATGTTGACTAAATACCATGCAGACTGCAGTTTACTCGCACATTCACCAAGTACGTATTTCTACGGCTAACAAAATTCATAATCGTATCTTTTAATTTGTTTAAATTTATTTCAGTGTTTATTTTTCAAACGTTTTATGTAAATAATTTTGGATCAACATAGAGTCAGCCCAAATTATAATTTATTAAATTATTAATTAAAAACTGAAACATGCATCCAATCTAAATTTTACGCCTATTATCACCTATATAAAAAAATTAAACAGAACACCATTCATGTTTTATATTTAAAAAAAACATATACGCTAAACGAAACTATGCACGCCGAGAAACGATGTACGCTAAACGATACGATATACGCTAAACGAAACGATGTACGCTAATACGCTAAACGATACGGTATACGCTTAATGAAACGATGTACGCAAAACCATACGATGTACAATAAAAGGGCGCTTATGTTATCGTTTATGGTATGGTTTATGGTATATGGTTTCGTTCGTACATCATTCGTTCAGCGTCCGTACAACGTTCGGTCAGCGTTTCGTTTGCATTCGTACACCGTTCGGGAAGCGTACGTACATCGTTCGGGCATCGTCCGTACATGATTCGGGCATCGTTCGTATTGTTAACTTTTACGTTACACGGACTGTACCTAAAGGATTAGTTTCTGGCACATCCTAAACCTTGTACACCTCAAAATGATCTGTATTTTCAACAGCAAATGCGTGATAATGCCGTTCAAATCCAACTGTTCTAAGTTTTTGACATAACAGGAAAGTTTGTCCTTGGATTATTGCACAGTGCAAAATCTTGCTAAATTGACACAAAAATAAAATTGAGAATGGAAATGGGGAATGTGTCAAAGAGACAACAACCCGACCACAGAACAGACAACATCAGAAGGTCACCAACAGGTCTTCAATGCAGCGAGAAATTCCCGCACCCGGAGGCGTCCTTCAGCTGGCCCCTAAACACATATATATACTAGCTCAGTGACAATGAACGCCATACTAAACTCCAAATTGTACACAAGAAACTAAAATTAAAAATAATACAAGACTGACAAAGGCTAGAGGCTCCTGACTTGGGACAGGCGCAAAAATGCGGCGGGGTTAAACATGTTTATGAGATCTCAACCCTCCCCCTATACCTCTAACCAATGTAGAAAAGTAAACGCATAACAATACGCACATTAAAATTCAGTTCAAGAGAAGTCCGAGTCTGATGTCAGAAGATGTAACCAAAGAAAATAAACAAAATGACAATAATACATAAATAACAACAGACTACTAGCAGTTAACTGACATGCCAGCTCCAGACTTCAATTAAACTGATTGAAAGATTATGTCTTCATCATATAAATATCAGGCACAATCCTTCCCGTTAGGGGTTTAGTATCATACCATCATAACATATATGAGAAGAACATATCCCGTGTCATGCTAACAACTGGTTTTTAAATAAATGTGTTTAGTGCCGATGCAAAGACCCTATAAGTGAATCAATATTAACGCCAAAATATGCAATCTTTAATGACCTGACAACAGTATCGTAACTATATCCCTTCTTAATAAGTCTATGTAAAGGTTTTGTTAGCTTCAGAGGTGAATACTGACATTTTTGTGCTTTATAAAGAATATTTCCATAAAAAATTGGATGTGAAATACCTGAACGTATAAGAAGTCTGCATGTTGAGCTATATTTACGAATGATGTCCTTATACCGATGATAAAATTTAGTAAATGTTTTGACTAGTTTGTGATATCGAAAACCCTGGTGTAATAATTTTTCAGTAATACATAAATTTCTCTCGTTAAAATCTAAAACATTGTTACATACACGAGCGAATCGTACAATTTGAGATATATAAACACCGTAAGATGGTGACAAGGGAACGTCACCATCTAAAAATGGATAATTAACGATAGGAAATGAAAAATCATCTCTTTTATCATATATTTTAGTATTAAGCTTTCCGTTAATGATATAGATATCAAGATCGAGGAAAGGGCAGTGGTCATTGTTAGTATTAGCTTTATTTAAAGTAAGTTCAACAGGATAAATTTCTTTAGTATACATACTGAAGTCGTCATTATTGAGAGCCAAAATATCATCCAAATATCTAAAAGTATTATTAAATTTGTGTATCAGATGTTGTTTCGATGGGTCTTTGCTGATTTTTGTCATAAATTGTAACTCATAGCAATACAAAAAAAGGTCCGCAATAAGTGGTGCACAGTTAGTCCCCATTGGAATTCCGATAACCTGACGATATACGGAATCTCCAAAGCGAACAAAAATGTTATCTAGTAAAAATTCAAGGGCATATATAGTATCAAAGCATGTCCAATTGACATAGTTTTTTGTTTATTGCTACTAAAAAATGACCTAAAAGAGTTTGAACATATATATTCACATTCTGACTTTTAAATGCCCATTTAATTAGGTGTGTGAATTTTTTCTTAATGAGAATGTGAGGCAATGTGGTATATAGGGTAGAAAAATCAAAACTTTGAACAGTTTCAAAATCACCAATATATGCATGCAATTTATCAAGTACTTCCAACGAGTTCTTGACACTCCAAAAGTAATTAATTCCACTATTTTCGAAGGCCTTATTTGAACAATTTATTATCAGGTTTTTGATTGTACCAAGTGTACTGGTAAGAAGTATAGACAATTTAGTAGTGGAACAATGGCTTGAAGACGAAATGAATCTAAATTTGTAAGGTGTTTTGTGTAGCTTCGGAAGCCAATACCCTTGCAACCTAATCACTTTACACGTATTCTTCCAACAAGTTATTCCAAGACTTTTAAGTGAGTTACATAGAAATATTTTATTTCCTTGTACAACACCTGCCAAAAGACGTTGAAATTCATTCTCCAACAATGCTTAAGGAACAGTAGACCCACCTGTGGAGTCACAATCACCTGATGAAAGAAATTTTCCAACCGTATTGTATGAACTCATATAGTATTGATGTCTCTCAGCTAATGCCTTACACATATTTTTCCTATTCTTTGACCTATAAACCAATTCCTTGAAGTGGTTATGCTTTGCCTCAAAACGCAAGGTTTAAAGATGAAGAAGTGGTCCAAATTGTTTGATCATGTTTTATTTTTAAAAGAATTTCAAAACAATTGATGGACTTTTTCAAAAAGATGTTTTCTCATCTGTAAGCTAGAGTAAGATTGTGTTGTACATATACATGCATGTTGAAAAAAATGTAGATATCTATAACAAATTTAGCAGTTCAAATATTGATTCATGGTATTCATATTATCAGAAGTCCATTACTAGTTATCAGAAGTGCATTTTCAAAATTATTTGTTGGGCTTGATACAAATTATCTAACGAATGTCCAAGTGAAGTGGATAGTCTATTGAGAAACGTTACGCAGTGCTGGTAATTCATTTACCTTTATAATTTTAAGTTTTACATCGAAAATCGATTCAAATGTTCATATGAAAATAAGAAGATGTGGTATGGTTGCCAATGATATAACTCTTCACTATAGACCAAGTGACATAAAAGTAGAGAAATCTAGATCACTTTATGGCCTTCAACAACGAGCAAAACCCATAATAGTAAAAGTCCCCGAAATGACAAATGTAATACAATACAAACGGGAAAACTAACGTCCTGATTTATGTACAATACTATTATGTAAAAAAAACGAAAAACAAAAATGACAAATTTGAACAACAACGTGACTGATTACAGCAGGGGCGGATACAGCAAACGGTTGTTCCAACTTATTTTCCCCTTGACATGTTATATGAAGTGCACATATTTGCACTAATACAAGTACACCGCGGCTGACATGATTAAATTATAATACCTCAATTATATATATATATATATATATATATATAGCTATCTCGGCATAGGAAAGTCACCTGTAGATATGAGAAGACTTAAAGTCACCATCCATATTTTTCATGATTACTTGCATAATATACGATGCATTGACTAACTTCTTGGATAATTTTGAATAATATTTACAGATAATTACTGAAAATGAAAAACTCTCCAATTAAATGGAATTATTATGTGATATATACCAATCACCTCCTTATATGGGTTTAAGAAGTGGCGACCTTATCTTTGACCTTAATTAATTGGCTACTTTACTTCAAGAATATCTCAAGTACATAGATTTGGGATATACAGGCACCAAATGATCACGTGACACGTAGGTAGAATGGTAGATTAAGTCTCCCGATATATATAGATTATGTGACGTCATGATCAAAGAAGTAGATAAGGTGTTCATTTGTAGTTACATTCGAGGTTAAAGTGATCAGTTATATGATACATATATAAAAGTGCTACGTAAATATCGTCTGGAATTTCCAATACGTCACAGAATAAAACAATATGGCGATTGTTTACATCGAAAGATAGAGGAATCATTGTTATTATATATATACCAAACGAATGCTAGCGAGGTAAATAATTTTGTAATGTAAGATAGAAATGATTGTATACAAAAAAGGGGTGCAGGACCTTTTTCGGGACGTCGGGATCAAGTGTTTTTAGCTCGGGATTTCGGGATGGACCCTTTGGGGATCCGGGATTTTTTTTTCGATGTTCGGGATGTCGGGATTTTTTTTTTTTTTTGTAATTCGGGACCTCGGGATTTTATGTTTTTAATCCCGGGATTTCGGGATCAGGACCCCTCCGATCCCCTCTAACAAAATGTAAAAGATTTAGAAATTAATTTTGAGATCGTTGTCTAATCTTTTATATTCAAGAAAATGTAATCCCAAAATGTCGAACACAAATCTAAAACAAACATGACAAAAAATGAATTGTTGTATTTGAAAATTGACAAGCATATCATGCAAATAGTAAGGTGAAAGCAGGGACTTTAGTATAGAAAGTCCCTGTTGGAAGCGAAATGTATTTGAATGGGCTAATTCAATTGAATTGTCATGATTGTAGTACTGAGGTGTAGTAATCTGGAATTGATGTTTCAAAGAACAATATTCCCAACGCATTATTCTGCTGTGTCAGCAGCCACTAGCTCTTTCTCCCAAATCACCCACCCTTTTCTGCCCTATCTTTGCATCCCTCTGTCCTTACATGTATAATTCAATCCAATGCATTTGTTTGTTTTTTTAGAAAACAGATACTGTTCAACGAAAAATAATAATGGTAACTTAACTGCAAAAGCTTTTTCCAACCCTGAACCACTTTCAAACCTGCAAATTTATTCAATTGGTACAATTTTTCATCTACAAAAGTGGTCAAATTGTCCCATTCGACCAGAATATGTATGCAACCGTTGGTCTTAGTCTTAATAATAGCCTACCCTAGGTTTTTTTTTGTCATTTTTCATTATGCACTGCTAAAGTCAGAATGTTTCTCCCATAGACATTGAAAGACTCACTGTAAAAAAAACATAAAATAAGAAGTTAAAAAAAACTACCTACTGAGGACAGGGTCTTTTATAAACAAAGTATTTGTCTAGAACAGGATAGCTTATTTAACTGTTTAAAAGATAGTCTAGAACAAGGGTCTAGAACAGCATCTATTTTATATGGTCTAGTGCAAATAATCTTAACAACTGACATCTTTGTCTAGAACAGGGTATTTTTTTTCTATATTTCTGTTTAGAACAGGGTATGTTTTTCAATGTTTTCTGGTTAGAACAGGGTATGATTTGGCAAGTGCTGTTGGCACAGTTATACATGAAAGAATAGTCAGTACCATCCTCCCCATCCCCCCCCACCCACCCACCCCTGGGGTGTTGCCATGTCTTCTATTTTTTTAATAGAAGTAGATACATGTTTACTAACAACAACAACAATACTTTATTCTAAGAGGGTTACACAGTTAGCTATATAACTATATACATTGCATACATTAGTATAAAAAATCAAGTATGATAATAAAGTTCAATACAACTTAATGAGGGGCCTGATGGGGGGGTCTCATCACGATTCAGGAGTTGATTTTTTTGTCAATCACGATTCATTGAAAATAAATTTCCATGATCACGGATCACGAAAATATAAAAAAAAATCTGTAGAAAAACGGATCACGATAGCGAAAATGCGTCGATCACGCAGAACGAAAATAACCCATCAGGCCCCTCCTTAATAAAATGTTATAAAAAAATAAACATGATGACATAATCAGTTTTCAATATTATTTATACAGCTAGGTTGATTTCAATAAATGATCTGTTATTTTGTATTTGAAAGAATTTACATTTGTAATATTTCTAAACGGTATTGGCAAATTATTCCACAAGAATGGTCCAGAATACATAAAAGATTTTTTGAACAATACATGCATACTCTTGGTAATAAATGCATGTTATCACAGCACAGGCACTTGTCTCAGAATTTTTTTTCCTAAAGTACATTTATATAGGGGGAAATTTAAAAAAAAATTCTGATACATTAAGCGCCTGTGTACATGTCCTTTTATTATGGATACACTGACACATCATATCTTTAGCTACATTAAATTCTCCACTGCTCATATCGACAAATGGATTAATGAAACTGCAATGAATAATTGAACCAGTCCTTATACTCCTGATGCTGTATAATCATTATTAAACATAAAGAAATATATATATACAGTTTTCCACTACATGCATTTAATTTTAGCATATTTTTTCAAACAATTTTTTACAGCTATATTTATTTATATGAATAGTTAAAATTAGCAGTGCCATTTGACAAGAACATTTGAAATGTAAGTTAAAAAATGTTTTAAAATGTCACAACATTCAAATGAAACGTGCATTTTTTTTGTTTTAGTTTAACAATTTTTGCATGTAAAATAACAATAATCTTTATTGTCAAATAAACTTATTTAAACATGGGAACAGTATATCTAATATCAATATATATATGTTCCTGTTTAAAAAAAAACCAAACAAACATACATACACTCATACATATAATATACATAGATATCAGTTACAAGCCACTTTAACAAAATAAATAAACGATTAAATGCAGTTTATTGATAACTCACATAAATAGTGTCAAGTGAATGCAAAAAGTAAACAGAGGAAAAGCCGAAACATTAACACAAGTTTTCCGACTATGTTTTTTCTATTACATATATTATTATCTGGTACCCAACTCCATTTCAAAGACTCGAATGCAGAATAGATGCTTACAAGTCTAGGTTCCAGGTGAGAGAACCTCGTTTTTTAATGCGACCATCTGTTGTTCATGCTGAAAATAAACAGATGATACAATAACATGCAATAATGAAAGTAGTACAGAGAATCTAGACAGATGTCTAAAAATACATCTACATGTACTTGTTTTGTCGTAAGTATTGTCCATTTGGGTGGTTGTGCCACACTGATATGTACGATAAAAGAAACACAAAAAGCATTGGCCATTGTGGTCAAACCCATGTAATATATGTTTTCGTACAGACTGACCATCAAGGCACATGCACTTGTATCTCCAAAAGGGGGTTTACTATCCACAGCTAAATAATTCAAGTGATAATTCAAATTAATCTGGATTCTTTCAGTTCAACAATATTCACTGGCAATTAACCTGCAGGAAAATGCACAGAAATCAGTGGCGGATCCTAGTCCAAATAATTATGACGTCTTGAAAGGCTATTATATTTTTTTCTTTGACGCCTTACATCGACTTCATAACGCCGAACTAATATTTTCAGAGAGGGAATTTACTGCTTTATTAAAACGTTTAGCTGATTTCTCCTTAAGATGCTTCATTTTAGGAGTATAAAATATATTTTTGAACCAAGCTCGGTAAAATTTGACGGACCTGAATTTCCGGATAATATAAAACTAAGGTTCCGAAAATTCGGGTCTGTCAAATTTTACCGAGTTTGGTGCAAAAATTTATTTTATAATCTCCTAAAAAGAAATCAGATAAACGTTTTAAAAAAAGCAGTAGACAATCATCCGCCTCGAATGGAATTGTAACTTATTTTATTATTACTGTAGGAAAGTTGAGACCAAAATATGCTCTCAAAGTCCAACCGAAAATGGTGGCTTCAGCATTATGACGTCTATGTAAGGCGTCAAAGAAAAAAAATATAATAGCCTTTCAAGACGTCATAATTATTTGGACTATGGCGGATCCATGAATGTCCATTATAGTGGGAGTCCATTGCATGATTGCTTAACCCTCTTGCTGCCGGAGGTACACATATGTCCACACCGACTGTGTCGGAGGGACACATATGTCCCTGTTTTAATTTGTGCAAGCTTCTTATCATTGCTGTATCGTTTTCAAATAAAAGACGAAGATACATGTAAAGCAGGGTCATATTTTTCTTCATTGGGTGCCAACTGTAACGGTCATCATGGCGTGATGTCATATATCAAAACGAAGTCATTGTTGGACATCAAACGTCACAGACATCGTATTTTCTGGCACACAAAATACAACCTTGAAAAACAACTGGCAGCAAGAGGGTTAAGAGGGGGCCCGCTCGGGTCATGCTTCAGTGATTCCCTATGTAATCAACTAAATTTTTCCTAGAAAGGGGAGGTCCAGGGCCTCCACCCTAAATCCGCATCTGGAAATGTATATACAGTAGGCACGACTAGTAAGCTCTTTGAAGGGGATGGCATTTACTAGCCTGCTACTTTAGAAATTTAACCTGCCTCTTCAAAAATTACTGACCCCACTGCTACTATGCAAATCAAAGGAAAAATAATAAATCGGTTGGGACAATACAAATATTCAGTGAATTTTTAACAAACTTTTACATATTCTGATCAAATAATAAACATTCTATAAGTAGATAACAATGATAAATAAATAAAATCAGGGCGAATGGACCCCTTGGCAAACAGGTATTAGAGCAAACAGGTACTAGGGCGAACAAACCCAGATTCATTTGATTTCGTACAAGTCTGTATGCTTGCTTTGACACAGGAAATTGTGACGTCAAAATGCATTCTTAATAACATGAAAACCCATACAAGGAGGAAACATGTATGTACATGTATTCATGAGCACAAGCGATTGTATCATAGATGTTTTTTGGCAGAAATAAATATGCAAATCAACTGTTATGTGATATACATAACCTCCCATGAATCCTGGTCTATTCGGGCAAAATCATATGTGCTTACTTTTACGTTCATCCCTTTCACATTTGCACCTAACAAGTTTGCACATGTTCATGAAAGTTTTGTGTTGAATAACTTTTTCATTGTGCTTTAGTTAGAATGGTTAGTGTAACGCGATAAAAAATATATAAAACAAGTTTATTTTTATTGTTTTAAAATGAAGTGTAATTCTAAAACCTAAAACGGTTTTCTTTTGTGAATTATTTTCAATTTAAAGAAATGAATAATGTCATAAAGATCAAATACTAAGCCATTCATCATCAAGACTTGTATTTAAGAGCGACAGAACATTCCGAACACAACAGCATTTGGACCAGCAAATTGCAGAGTTCTCCCCAGGCCGATATGACGCTGCGGTGCCGCAGCGCCTTCATTATATTTTTGTAGAACCAGCAGCGTCTTAATTGGCCGCTGTCCCTTAATACTTGATCCCGCAGCGTGTTAATTTTCACATTTTCATTACAAATGTTGGTTAAAATTGTCAAGTTACTGATCACTGCTGATGGGTCGGTCAGTGCTACGCAATAAATGATAATTAGTTTTACCTGAGCCACGCTTATCTCAGCCTTATCAGGTAATAGCGTAAATGATCATCAAGAAGATAGATATTTTTTGAAGAAAATTAAAAATTTTAAAAACTTCAGTGCAGAAATTGAAGAAATAGATCGCAAATACATTGTATTTACGCATCGTGTGTATGATCACTTGACCATTTATATAACAAATTTTTTCATTGGTTGAGAAGAAGAATCTATATAAACACGACCAATGAACGTGTTGAATACACATGATAAATTTGAATACACATTGCTAAAGATATTTACGATGAAAACTATGAATGAAAGTATTAGTAGTTGAAAAAATTAAAATAAAGTTTGATTAAAGATAACGAGGAGTGATTTACTTTAATAGAAAGTGAAAAAATGTTGTTTGCAAGGTAAATTCGTCTTAAACTGTCATATATGTAGAAATAAAATGATCATTGAACATCGATCGTGAATCCATGCGTCGGGAAATATGTGACAATCAACACGGGTACAGAATCGCCGCAGCTTCTGTATAATGTCACTGGTAAATAATTTCAATGGTTTTAACTTTCAACGAATTTGTAAAGTTTCGTTTATATCTATCTGCCAAAAATAGGATTAAACAATAATACGCACGGAAGCGTAATGTGAAACTACGGAAACTGGTCAGATGTTCATTTATAAACAAAATTTGTTTTAAAAAGTTGTATACCAAATATCTTAACCATATTCGATTTTATTAATTCTGAATGAACATGCAGACTTCTTATACGTTCAGGTATTTCACATCCAATTTTTTATGGAAATATTCTTTATAAAGCACAAAAATGTCAGTATTCACCTCTGAAGCTAACATTACCTTTAAATAGACTTATTAAGAAGGGATATAGTTACGATACTGTTGTCAGGTCATTAAAGATTGCATATTTTGGCGTTAATATTGATTCACTTATAGGGTCTTTGCATCGGCACTAAACACAATTATTTAAAAACCAGTTGTTGGCATGACACGGGTTATGTTCTTCTCATATATGTTATGATGGTATGATACTAAACCCCTAACGGGAAGGATTGTGCCTGATATTCATATGATGAAGACATAATCTTTCAATCAGTTTAATTGAAGTCTGGAGCTGGCATGTCAGTTAACCGCTAGTAGTCTGTTGTTATTTATGTATTATTGTCATTTTGTTTATTTTCTTTGGTTACATCTTCTGACATCAGACTCGGACTTCTCTTGAACTGAATTTTAATGTGCGTATTGTTATGCGTTTACTTTTCTACATTGGCTAGAGGTATAAGGGGAAGGGTTGAGATCTCATAAACATGTTTAACCCCACCGCATTTTTGCGCCTGTCCCAAGTCAGGAGCCTCTAGCCTTTGTTAGTCTTGTATTATTTTTAATTTTAGTTTCTTGTGTACAATTTGGAGTTTAGTATGGCGTTCATTATCACTGAACTAGTATACATATTTGTTTAGGGGCCAGCTGAAGGACGCCTCTGGGTGCGGGAATTTCTCTCTGCATTGAAGACCTGTTGGTGACCTTCTGCTGTTGTCTGTTCTATGGTCGGGTTGTTGTCTCTTTGACACATTCCCCATTTCCATTCTCAATTTTATGTTCTCTGCAAATAACAAAGGGGTGAATTATAAGCAAAAGGTAGATGATGGAAGTAGAAGTTTTTTTCAGACCAATGACTTCTAATGAAAAGGGGAATACACCTCCGTCTACACTGTCTCTTTTGAGAACTTGTAAATGGTCAAGATCCCCACCCCTAAACCATATATATTCTTGTAAGGGAGAATAAAACAAATCAAATGAAATAAAAGGCGAGTCCCCTGGGGTAACTCCCACCCCTTCCTGTTTAAGAACTTGTAAACCGTCAAGATCCCAACCCATAAACCATATATATTCTTGTATGGGACAATAAAACAAATCAAATGAAATATAGAGGAAGTCCACAGGGGTCACCCCACTCCCTTCTTTTTGAAAACTTGTAAACTGTCGAGATCCCCACCCCTAAACCATATATATTCTTGTATTGGACAATAAAACAAGTCAAATGAAATATAGGGGGAGTCCCTGAGTGTCACCCCCACCCCATCCTGTTTTGAGAACTTGTAAACGGTCAAGATCCCCACCCTGAAACCATATATATTCTTGTACGGGACAATAAAACAAAACAAAAATGAAATAAAAGGCGAGTCCCCTGGGGTAACTCCCACCCCCTTCCTGTTTAAGAACTTGTAAACGATCGAGATCCCCACCCATAAACCATATATATTCTTGTATGGGACAGTAAAACAAGTCAAATGAAATATAGGGGGAGTCCCTTGGTGTCAACCCCACCCCATCCTGTTTTGGGAACTTGTAAACGGTCAAGATCCCCACCCCATAACCATATATATTCTTGTACGGGACAATACAACAAATCAAATGAAATAAAAGGAGAGTCCCCTGGGGTCACTCCCACCCCCTTCCTGTTTAAGAACTTGTAAACGGTTGAGATCACCACCCATAAACCATATATGAAATATAGAGGAAGTCCTCAGGGGGCACCCCACCCCCCTTCTTTTTGAAAACTTGTAAACGGTCGAGATCCCCACCCCTAAATCATATATATTCTTGTATGGGAAAATAAAACAAATCAAATGAAATATAGGGGGAGTCCCTGGGTGTCGTCCGCACCCCATCATGTTTTGAGAACTTTTAAACCGTCGAGATCCCCACCCCAAAACCATATATATTCTTGTATGGGACAATAAAACAAATAAAATGAAATAAAAGGCAAATCCCCCTGGGGTCATTCCCACCCCCTTCCTGGGAATGACTAATTATGGGAGCTTTGTTTGGGAGACTTCGTAACAGCATCATGTTACAATTATTTCTTGTATTAAGTTTTTTTTTTTTAAAGTCGGAAAAAAGTTAAACACCCAATCTACACATTTACAACCTTTTTGAAATATTACACATCTACCGTTGCAAACTTTCCACAGGTGCTATCCAGCACTTTGATTAGCTCACCTGGCCCAAAGTGCCAAGTGAGCTTTTCTCATCACTTAGCGTCCGTTGTCCGTCGTCGTTAACTTTTACAAAAATCTTCTCCTCTGAAACTACAGGGCCAAATTTAACCAAACTTGGCCACAATCATCATAGGGGTAAAATGTAGATTTTGGCTTATGTCTCTGAAACCAAAGCATTTAGAGCAAATTTGACATGGGGTAAAATTGTTTATCAGGTCAAGATCTATCTACCCTGAGTGAAATTTTCAAATTAATTGGACAACCGGTTTTGGGTTGCTGCCTCTGAATTGGTAATTTTAAGGAAATTTTGCAGTCTTTGGTTATTATCTTGAATATTACAATAGATAGATATAAACTGTAAACAGCAATTATGTTCATGATGTTCAGCAAAGTAAGATCTACAAAAAAGTCAACATGACCGAAATGGTCAGTTGACCCCTTAAGGAGTTATTGCCCTTTACAGTCAATTTTTAACAATTTTTCGTAAATTTTTGTTATCTTTTACAAAAATCTTCCCCCTGAAACTACTAAGACAAATTTAACCAAACTTGTCCACAATCATCATTAGGGTATGTAGTTTAAAAAATGTGTCCGATGACCCCGCCTGTGAACCAAGATGGCCGACATGGCTAAAAAATAGTACATAGGGTAAAATGCAGTTTTTGGCTCATATTTCAGAAACCAAAGCATTAAGAGCAAATCTGACATGGATAAATTTGTAATTTAGGTCAAGGTCTGTCTGCCCTGAAATTTTCAGACCAATTCAACCAGGCAACCCATTGATAGGGGTAAAATGTAGATTTTGGCTTGTGTCTCTGAAACCAAAACATTTAGAGCAAATCTGACATGGGGTTAAATTGTTTATCAGGTCAAGATCTATCTACCCTGAAATTTTTTAATGAATCGGACAACCGGTTGTTGGGTTGCTGCCTCTGAATTGGTAATTTTAAGGAAATTTTGCAGTTTTTGGTTATTATCTTGAATATTATTATAGATAGAGATAAACTGTTAACAGCAATAATGTACTGCAAAGTAAGACTTACAAATAAGTCAACATGATCAAAATGGTCAATTGACCTCTCAAGGAGTTATTGCCCTTTATAGTCAATTTTTAACAAATTTTGTAAATTTAGTAAATTTTACAAAATATTTTAACTACTGGGCCAAGTTTATTATAGATAGAGATAATTGTAAGCAGCAAGATTGTTCAGTAAAGTAAGATCTACAAACATATCACCATAAACAAAACACAATTTTGTCATGAATCCATCTTCGTCCTTTGTTTATGATATGCACATAGACCAAGGTGAGCAACACAGGCTCTTTAGAGCCTCTAGTAATGTGTTTACTAGAATTGAGGTCAGGACTTTCAGTTATTTATAGATATGTGTTACCTGTGTACCGATATATATGATTGGTGCAACAAACGCTAGTGTACAGTGTAAATACAAGTTTTTCCCTTTATCCTTATTATTTTTGTTTTACTTAAACAAAGTTACATATTTAAACTTAATAGAATTTTAATATTTTATAAAGTATACGCATTTTTATACGACCGCAAAAAAATTTTTGTGGTCGTATATTGGTATGACGTTGGCGTCGTCGTCGTCGTCGTCCAACGTCATCCGAAGACACATTGGTTTTCGCACTCTAACTTTAGTTTAAGTGAATGGATCTCTATGAAATTTTACCACAAGGTTTAATACCACAAAAGGAAGGTTGGGATTGATTTTGGGGGTTATGGGACCAACAGTAAAGGAATTAGGGGCCAAAAATAAGCATTTTTGTAATTTCCAGACATAACTTGTGTGTTAGTGTATGGATCTCTCTGACATTGTACCACAAGGTTCCATATCACAAAATGAATGCTGGGATTGATTTTGGAGGTAATTGCCTCAAAATTTTAGGAATTAGGGGCCAAAAAAGGGGCAAAAAACAAGCATTTTTCTAGTTTCATGACAATAACTTGTGTGTAAGTGTATGGATCTTTATGAAATTGTACTACAAGGTTCCATATCACAAAGGGAAAGCTGGAATTTAGTTTGGGGGTAATTGCCAAAACATTTAGGAATTGGGGGCCAAAAAGGGGCCAAAAATAAGCATTTTTCTAGTTTCCAGACAATAACTTGTGTTCAAGTGTATGGATCTCTCTGAAATTGTACTGCAAGGTACCATACCACAAAGGGAAGGCTTGGATTGATGATGGGGGTAATTGCCTCAATATTTTAGGAATTAGGGACCAAAAAGGGGCAAAAAACACATTTTCTAGTTTCCAGACAATAACTTGTGTTCAAGTGTATGGATCTCTCTGAAATCAAGGTACCATACCACAAAGGGAAGGCTGGGATTGAGTTTGGGGTGATGAATCATAAGGGGGTTCAAAAAATTTGGGGGGGGGGATTTTTTTTTTTTCCTTTTTTTTTTCTTTTAAAATTTTCCATTTTAAGTTGGTTATTTCTGATTTATATTTAAAAGCAAATAATAATGATATGGTAGGAGATACACAGCAAACAGAATGTGTAAATTATTATATAATAAGTATTGTGCAATAGCAAGAAATTTTCAATTGCACAGTATTGCACAATAGCAAGAAATCTTCAATTGCACAGTATTGCGCAATAGCAAGAAATCTTCAATTGCACAGTATTGCACAATAGCAAGAAATATCCAATAGCACAATATTGCGCAATAGCAAGAAATTGTCAATAGTACAGTATTGCGCAATAGCAAGAAATATTTAATTGCACAGTATTGTGCAAAAGAAGATACTTCGTATAAATTGCTTATTTCTTGACCAATTTCAATGGGGTTTTATTCTTGATTTCTTGGGGTTCTTAATATGCTGAATCTAACCGTGTATTTAGTTTTTGGATTTTGGGCCCCTTTTTAAATTGGTCCACATTGAGGTCCAAAGGGTCCAAAATTAAACTTTGTTTGATTTCATCAAAAATTGAATTATTGGGGTTCTTTGATATGCCGAATCTAACCGTGTATTTAGATTCTTAATTTTTGGTTCCGTTTTCAAATTGATCTACATTAAGGTCCAAAGGGTCCAAAATTAAACTTAGTTTGATTTTAACAAAAATTGAATTCTTAGGGTTCTTTGATATGCTGAATCTAAACATGTATTTAGATTTTTGATTATGGGCCCAGTTTTCAAGTTGGTCCAAATCGGGGTCCAAAATTAAACTTTGTTTGATTTCAACAAAAATTGAATATATGGGGTTCTTTGATATGCTTGATCTAACCATGTATTTAGATTTTTGATTTTTGGGCCCCGTTATCAACTTTGTTCACATTGAGGTCAAAAGGGTCCAAAATTAAACTTTGTTTGATTTCATCAAAAATTGAATTCTTGGGCTTCTTTGATATGCTGAATCTAACCATGTATTTAGATTTTGGATATTGGACCATAATAGGTGAATGTCCAATTTAAAATTTTTAAGTTCTTAGACCACATTCATTCTGTGTCAGAAACCTATGCTGTGTCAAATATTTAATCACAATCCAAATGCAAAGCTGTATCAAGCTTGAATGTTGTGTCCATACTTGCCCCAACTGTTCAGGGTTCGACCTCTGCGGTCGTATCAAGCTGCGCCCTGCAGAGCATTTTATTAAAAATTATCTAAACTAGTACAATTTTAATGCGGTGACCCTGCAAATAGGTTGGGCTTCCGAAGAAGAAGAAGAAGAAGTTAGCTATGATAGAGCTGGGAACAGTTTATATGACCTGGATAGAGTCAGCAATATCTTCCAATCAGATAGTAAGAAGCATTCAGCCTGCAGACTGTCCATCGTTCAATTCTTAAATATCGTCTCCGAGGAGACGATAATAAAATCTGTTACAGGGTTATAAGCACCTGTATGAATCTAGTGTATATAAACTTTTTATTCATGTCGTCATACTGCTATTGTTATGTTCCCACGGTATTAAGTTTTACCCTTTTTCTTCTGTAAGTATATGTACGTCCCTTACTTGTACATATGTCCGTACATCCAAAAATTGGTTTCTGGTCTCTAACTTTTAGTTTTCCTAAACCAAATTGTATGAAACTTATAGGCAATACTTATTTCCACAAAACACAGATCAAGTTGAATTTTGGTGGCGTCCATTTTACAAATAATTATTCTATGAGTTTGCTCCTTAACAAAAGGAAAAGTTACTTGAATTTTTTTGTTTACGATCTCTAACTTTAGTTTGTCTCAACCAAATGTTATGAAACTTATACACAATGCTCATTATCACAAAACACTGATTAAATTTGAGTTTTGGTTGTGTCAGTTTTACTGTTCTAGAGTTATGCCCCTTTATAAATTCAAAAATTGTGATTGTTGTCGAGCCAACGACTTTTGTCTAAAAAGCGAGACATAGTGATCCTACATTTTGTCTGCGGTGTCCACAAATATTCACTCTTTGGTTAAAGTTTTTGAAATTTTAATAACTTTCTTAAACTATACTGGATTTCTACCAAACTTGGACAGAAGCTTGTTTATGATCATATGATATGTAGTATCCAGAAGTAAATTTTTTAAAAAAAAATCCATTTTTTCAGTATTTTACTTATAAACAGATAAATGGACTTAGTTTTTCTGCCAGGAAACATAACTTTCACTCTGTGGCTAAAGTTTTCAAAATTTTAATGACTTTCTTAAACTATCCTGGATTTGTACCAAACTTGGACATAAGCTTGTTTATGATCAAAAGCTAGTATCTGGAAGGAAATTTAGTTAAAATTTTTGTTCTTGTTTTTCCGTATTTTACTTATTAATGGACTTAGCTTTTCTTCCAGTTAACATTACATACAGTCTGCATTTAAATATTTTTTAAAACATTTATTAGATTCATAAACTATCCTGGATTTTTACCAAACTTGGATAGAAGCTTCTTACAATTAAAAGATAGTATAGAGAGGAATATTGTTATTAATTTTTTTCCTCATTAGCTCACCTGGCCCAAAGGGCCAAGTGAGCTTTTCTCATCACTTGGCGTCCGTCGTCGTTAGCTTTTTACAAAAATCTTCTCCTGTGAAACCACTGGGCCAAATTTAACCAAACTTGGCCACAATCATCATTAGGGTATCTAGTTCAAAAATTGTGTCCGATGACCCCACCAACCAACCAAGATGGCCGCCATGGCTAAAAATAGAACATAGGGGTAAAATGTAGATTTTGGCCTATATCTCTGAAACCAAAGCATTTAGAGTAAATCTGACATAGGGTAAAACTGATTATCAGGTCAAGATCTATCTGCCCTGAAATTTTCAGACAAATCTGACTTTCTGTTGTTGGGTTGCTGCCCCTGAATTGGTAATTTTAAGGAAATTTTGCAGTTTTTGGTTATTATCTTGAATATTATTATAGATAGAGATAAACTGTAAACAGCAATAATGTTCAGCAAAGTAAGATCTACAAATAAGTTGTCATGACCAAAATTGTCAGTCGACCCCTTTAGGAGTTATTGCCCTTAATAGTCAATTTTTAACAATTTTTTGTAAATTTTTGTAATCTTTTACAAAAATCTTCTTCTCTGAAACTACTGAGTCAATTTAACCGTACTTGGCCATAATCATTATTAGGGTATCTAGTTTAAAAAATATGTCCGATGACCCCGCCTTCCAACCATAATGGCCCACTTTGTTAAAAATAGAACATAGGGGTAAAATGCAGTTTTTGGTTTATATCTCTGAAACTAAAGCATTTAGAGCAAATCTGACAGGTGGCAAAAATGTTCATCAGATTTAGATTTATCTGCCATGACGAATCCGACAACCCATTGTTGGGTTGCTACCCCTGAGTTAGTAATTTTACAAAAATTTTGGAGTTTTTTGTTATTATCTTAGATATCATTATAATATCTAATATCTAATATTATTAATTATGATTTTAACCTTATTTTACATGATTTCCAAAGTATCAGTAAATACAGGTGAGCGACACAGGCTCTTGAGAGCCTCTATTTTTTGTTCAGCCTGTGATTAACAGCAAAAGTAGGCGAGATACTGGGTTTTGCGGAACACTTACGATTTTTTTCAATTCCGTGCTCTAACTTTAGTTTGCCTCAATCAAATGTTACAAAACTTATACATAATACTTTTAACCACAAAACCAAGATCAAGTTTGAATTTTGGTGCCTTCATTTTACTGTTATGGTTAGGGTTATGTCCAGTTACAAATGGAAAAAATACTATAAAATCACAGGCCCTAGATATGGCATGGGTATATAAAGAAATTAACAGAGCTTATTGCATATTTGGTTATTTTAGAACAAAAGTTTAATGGTTGCAATAGAAAATATCAAAATTTTATATGACAAACATATGAAAAAAGTGATTTTTGATAATTGCTAAAAAGAAAATGGTTTAGTTAAAAACATCAAAGCTGTGATTAAATACATATTTGAAATAATACACATCTAATAATAAATATCTACAGTTGCAAACTTCCCAGAGGTGCTATCCAGCACTTTGATTTTAATTTAAAATCATCATTGTTGTACTCGTACATGTACAATTGTACCAAGCTACATACATGTATGTACATTTGTAGCTACTTCTACTTTACTTTACACCAACACAAACTTTTTAAAGATGTTATAATGGTAATCTTAAATAAATGAATAATTAATGATCATCTAAATATAAAGACCTAAAAAATGATTCATTTGAAAAATTAATGAATTTTTATTCATGAAAATAATAATATTATGATATACATCTAAAAAACGTCTAATAATTAAACTGGTATTCGAATAAAAATAAGGTGCGATCAGACCCAGGAGGCAAACATGTAGGGTGCAAATTTGTTTTGGGAGCGAACAGACCTGATATGGCCTCCCATCAAGCTTCAACTCCCTACTGGCATGACTGGAACATATATGTACATGTATATTCTCCAATGTAGTAAGACAGCCTTCATCAAGTTTGAGTTCTACCAAACTTGTCTGTTATGAGAAGAGGACTTGTTAACTATAGAATATTCCATTCATTCATGTACTTTTCTCGTCTCAGCTGCAGACTATCTACCTGTATTGCTTAAACTCTCACAAATTATCAATTTGCCCTAAATGGAGGAGTGGACAGTAGAACTAACAGAACAAACAGTTCACAACTAATATCATGAATATACATCGTATCACTCTTTGTCTGCCATTACTGGACATTACAAATGATCAGTTAAAATATTGATGTTACAATATATATATAACACATAGCTGAGAGGGTGATAGAGCAGATTGTTACCCTGAGAAAACATTGTCAACCATGGTGAAGCCAAGGTTGACAATGCTCTGAGGGGTTCCAATCTGCTCTATCACGCTCTTAGGTATGTGTTATTTAATCTATTATACTGAATGTCCTATCATTTTAGTCTTTTAAAGATGAATTTTATTTAAAAGTGTTTTCTATGACATCACGTACATGACAACATTATAGGTACATGTATTAGAAAAATCAACAAAATTGAAGCAAGATATTTTTTTTTTTTTATTATTTTAGTCAAAAATTAAATCTGAGACAAAAAGAAGAACTTAAATCATTGTCTTTAATTACTTGATGTACATTCAATTCATAATCCTTTAATTGTAGATTTTTGATTGGTCTGGACGAGAGGATGACATTCAAAGAAATTGTCACCCTTGTATTAGCCAATCAAAATATGGCATTTTAACATGTTTAAAGTGAAGTATAATATTAGAAAATGTCTAACGCCACAAACAAACGAAAGTGATTGTTGTATGATATGACATCAACAATGTAAGTGTTGGAGATACTCAAATAGCGATAAGCGTACAGATCTATTGGATGCTACATTTAGTACCTAAGCTGCAGAACCGTAGTTTATAGCTATAGGTCTTCATCCTAGATAAGTACATGCAAAGTAAAAAATCATCTTTTTATAGCCCACAACAAAGTTGCCACGGCCATAGTTATACCCTAATCAATCATTCCATCATTCTGTCTTTCCAAAATCATTTTTATTCTGCCAAAAACAGTAAAACAGAATTATTTCTAAACTCCTTCACATATGGAACTTATATTAAGTATGTGAGTCTACTATGATGAGAGCTCGAGACAGATCAGTATTACATTTGGTTCAGCTGGGCTGGTTTTTTATACGATTGCAAAAAAATTTTGCGGTCGTATATTTGTATGACGTTGGCGGCGGCGTCCATTGTCGTCGTCGTCGTTTGAAGACACATTGGTTTTCGCACTCTAACTTTAGTTTAGGTGAATAGATCTATGAAATTTTACCATAAGGTTCAATACCACAAAAGGAAGGTTGGGATTGATTTTGGGGGTTATGGTACCAACAGTTAAGGAAAAAGGGGCCAAAAATAAGCATTTTTGTAACTTCCAGACATGACTTGTGTGTTAGTGAATGGATCTCTCTGACATTGTACCACAAGGTTCCATATCACAAAGGGAATGCTGGGATTGATTTTGGGGGTAATTGCCTCAAAATTTTAGGAATTAGGGGCCAAAAAAGGGGGAAAAAACAAGCATTTTTCTAGTTTCGTGACAATAACTTGTGTGTAAGTGTATGGATCTTTCTGAAATTGTACTACAAGGTTCCATATCACAAAGGGAAAGCTGGAATTGAGATTGGGGGTAATTGCCCAAAACGTTTAGGAATAAGAGGCCAAAAAGGGGCCAAAAATAAGCATTTTTCTAGTTTCCAGACAATAACTTGTGTTCAAGTGTATGGATCTCTCTGAAATTGTACTGCAAGGTACCATACCTCAAAAGGGAAGGCTGGGATTGATTTTGGGGGTAATTGCCTCAAAATTTTAGGAATTAGGGGCCAAAAAGGGGCAAAAACAAACATTTTTCTGGTTTCAGGACAATAACTTGTGTGTAAGTGTATGGATCTTTATGAAATTGTACTTCAAGGTTCCATATCACAAAGGGATAGCTGGGTTTGAGTTTTGGGGGTAATTGCCCTAAACGTTTAGGAATTTGGGGCGAAAAAGGGGCCTAAAAACAAGCATTTTTCTAGTTTCCAGACAATAACTTGTGTTCAAGTATATGGATCTCTCTGAAATTGTACTGCAAGATACCATACGACAAAGGGAAGGCTGGGATTGAGTTTGGGGGTGATGAATCATAAGGGGGTTCAAAAAATTTGGGGGAGGGATTTTTTTTCCTTTTTTTTTCTTTAAAATTTTCCATTTTAAATTGGTTATTTCTGATTTATATATAAAAGCAAATAATAATGATATGGTTTGAATAGGTAAATTAAAAATTTTTAAGTTCTTAGACCACATTCATTCTGTGTCAGAAACCTATGCTGTGTCAAATATTTAATCACAAAAGTATTTGCAAAGATATTTGTGCAAGGCCTTCAAAAATTGCCCCTTGGGGGCTTGCTTGTTAATGAGCAGTATTCTGAAAATAGCAGACAAATGAGACTTCCACTGTCCATAGAAATTACACTAAATTAATAAGTAAAGACATCTGCAAAGGACAGACAATTTTAAATTCTATTAGAGCAAAGAATTCCTAAGAATTCAAGAAAAGAAGATAGAATTGTTTTTTTTACTTGTGTTAGTAGAAAAATCTGACTGTGTAAGGGACATTACTAAGCCAAAAAATTATTTACCTATACAAGTAAATAAAATACACTTGTATAAGTATCCTACAAATTTACTTAAATAAGTATATTTATATTTACTTCTTCAAGTAAATAAAAATTACTTGTACAAGTAGTACCCCTGACTGACATTGTAATCACTTAAAAAGGCAAGTAATCAAAAATTAAAAAAAACAAATGGGGAGACTCAATTTCTGAGAAAGGGGGAAAAAGGGGGGGGGGGGTCATTTTGGTTACTGTACTGACCCTCAGACTTAAAAAAATGCAACATTTTTTGGATTTTTTTATCTAATCATAATTGGTTCTCAAATAACTTCTATTAATGTGCTTAACATGTTTCTTTCTGTTTAGAAACATTTACTTTCCAGAGGTTTCTTCATCAAACCGGATTACTGAAACCCATACATTCCATAAGTCAAACTGTAAGTTATCTTTTATGTTTCTTTTCTTTGAAAAACAATTCTTTCAATCCATACCCACACTTATTTAAATCTGGTACAAAATGTTGCATCTCCTATTGACGAGACTGAGATTAAAAAATCTGAACTAAATGTATAAGCCCATACAAAAATTGCAAACAGGTAAACCAAGAACATAATGAAGGTGCAGTAACCATGCAGACAATTCAACGTTAGAAAGAGCAACTAACCGTCCTTCCAACAACGATACAGGCAGACAGGATTTGTTGATGACCATCAATGACCAGATCACTATATAGTGACAACACCCTGTCAATAAAAGGGTCATAGAATTTGATTACGCAACGTTATATACATGTGAGATATGTTTACGTCCGCAACGTACAATGTTTATCAAATAGCCAAATGTCGTAGTAGACAGATCCTTGCCATAAATGTTTCCAAAAAGCTGAAATGCAAAAGAATCCACTGCAGGAAAATATATCAAGCCCTAAAGTTTAAACCACATAATCATTGTAAAAACACACTGTAATGGGTGGTCAAAGGCAAAATCAAAAGGTAATGCATTTTTTTATAAAAAGATCATGAATATCATTGAAACCTATATTCAATATTTTCCTGGCCCTTAATTATTGAAATGCTTTAAACCATAATCTAACAAATGTCGGATTCTAAAGGATTACACATGCATACAGGGAAAATGTCAGAAAAAAATATCATTTTCTGCAAAAAAAAGGGGGGGGGGGAGACTATCAAACCAATGTTTGGAGTAATACTAGTCTTGCTAGTAAAAAGAATATGCATTTATGATATATATGAAGTTCCATAAAAAGGGGGTCTTTCCATCCCCCCTAATCTTCCGCTGCAACTTATTATTAATTTATTGCTGTACATTGGAGCCTATGAGAATACAACCCTAGTTTACATGTCAATAACTGAAAATCAACTTATGTTTTCCAGTATAATATAATTATAGATATACATAAAACTTAATGTATTTATATATATTTTTTCCCCCTTAATTTCATGAATTTGTTTGTTTGATTGTTCTGGGAAAGAATTTTTGTTAATTTAAAAATATAGGACAACAGAGTTGGTGTATGTGGGTTCGATTCCCACCCTAGGCATTCATTAATATTGGCTGGTGCAAAGTGGGCAGTTTAGCTTAGTGGCTCCACACTGACTCTGTTGTTCCTTTATCAAATATTCCAGGCTGCCGCGGCCAAGTTTTGCTATTTTTTCAGGAAGTCCAAATACAAATAAACGATGGTATGTTATTTTTGGTTATTGAGATTTATACTGGAGTTGCATTCCTGTACGTAGGGTCTATTGAAAATGTACAGCTATACATGTAGGTCAAAGTGTAGGTTAATTAAAATTAAGATAGTTCATCTCTGTTTTTAGACCACAATCTTTGTCCTGTCTGCCTTGAAAGTATACAGGTATATATGTAAGACTAAGGACACTAACTTAAGGTATGACTATCCAGTGGTGGCTTAAACTATTTGTATAAAGCTTTATATTTCAGAAAGTAGAAGACCTGTATGCTTCATATCTTGTATGCAGATACCTTATGTTAGGAAGTTTCCCTCTGTCATTATGACATATGTCCATTGTCCTTGACCTCATTTTTAGATGTCCATTGTCCTTGACCTCATTTTTAGCTCACCTGGCCCAACAGGTAAATATATGTACAAGGTGACCAGAGGTAACCAAATTAAATGAGTGTGTAATGTGACCAGAGCATCATTGTACCTGGACCAGGGGTTAACATAGTCAGTATGTGTCCAAGGTGACCAGAGGTAACCTAAGTCAATATATGAACAGCGGTGTAAGGTGACCAGAGGTAACCATAGTCAATATTGGTCCGGGAACACAGTTATCGTCCCTTGACCATAGGTCAACATAGTGAATATATGTAAAAGGTGACCAGAGGTAACCAAATTAAATGAGTGTGTAATGTGACCAGAGCATTATTGTAACTGGACCAGGGGTAAACATAGTCAGTATGTGTCCAAGGTGACCAGAGGTATCCTTAGTCAATATATGAACAGAATTGTAAGGTGACCAGAGTTAACCATAGTCAATATTGGTCCGGGAACACAGTTATCGTCCCTTGATTTTCGTTGTACATGAATATAGTCCCTAGTGTGGACAGTGTGTTACTTGCTTTTTTATACCCTTTCCATAACCGTGTTTTCCGGCTTATTTGTTGAAATGACCCGAGGTAACCAATGCCAATATATGTGTTAGGTGACTAGAGTAAACTAAATTGAATACGTGTGTAATGTGACCAGGACATAATTGTAAGGTGACCAGAGGTCAACATAGTGAATATTTGTACAAGGTGACCAGAGGTAACCAAATTAAAGGAGTGTGTAATGTGACCAGAGCATCATTGTAACTGGACCAGATGTAAACATAGTCAGTATGTGTCCAAGGTGACCAGAGGTGACCTAAGACAATATATGAACAGCGATGTAAGGTGACCAGAGGTAACCATAGTCAATATTGGTCAAGGAACACAATTATCATCCCTTGACCAGAGGTCAACATAGTGAATATATGTACAATGTGACCAGAGGTAACCAAATTAAATGAGTGTGTAATGTGACCAGAGAATCATTATAACTGGACCAGGGGTAAACATAGTCAATATGTGTCCAAGGTGACCAGAGGTAACCTAAGTCAATATATGAACAGCGGTGTAAAGTCAATATTGGTCCGTGAACACAGTTATCGTCCCTTGATTTTCGTTGTCTATGAATACAGTCCCTATTGTGGACAGTGTGTTACTCGCTTTTTATACCCTTTTCATAACTGTGTTCTCCGGCCTATTTGTTGAAATGACCCGAGGTAACCAACGTCAATATATGTGTTAGGTGACCAGAGTTAACCAAATTGAATACGTGTGTAATGTGCCCAGGACATAACTGTGAGGTGACCAGAGGTCAACATAGTGAATATTTATACGAGGTGACCAGAGGTAACCAAATTAAATGAGTGTGTAATGTGACCAGAGCATCATTGTAAATGGACCAGGGGTAAATATAGTCACTATGTGTCCAAGGTGACCAGAGGTAACCTAAGTCAATATATGAACAACGAGGTAAGGTTACCAGAGGAAACCATAGTCAATATTGGTCCGGGAACGCAGTTATCGTCCCTTGACCAGAGATCAACATAGTGAATATATGTACAAGGTGACCAGAGGTAACCAAATTAAATAAGTGTGTAATGTGACCAGAGCATCATTGTAACTGGACCAGGGGTAAATATAGTCACTATGTGTCCAAGGTCATCAGAGGTAACCCTGGGAACAGTATATCTAACAGCGGTGTAAAGTCAATATTGGTCCGGGAACACAGTTATCGTCCCTTGATTTTCGTTGTCTATGAAAACAGTCCCTATTGTGGACAGTGTGTTACTTGCTTTTTTATACCCTTTCCATAACTGTGTTCTCCGGCCTATTTGTTGAAATGACCCGAGGTAACCAACGTCAATATATGTGTTAGGTGACCAGAGTTACCTAAATTGAATACGTGTGTAATGTGACCAGGACATAACTGTGAGGTGACCAGATCTAACATAGTAAATATTTATACGAGGTGACCAGAGGTAACCAAATTAAATGAGTATGTAATGTGATCAGAGCATCATTGTAACTGGACCAGGTGTAAACATAGTCAGTATGTGTCAAAGATGACCAGAGGTAACCTAAGTCAATATATGAACAGCGATGTAAGTTGACCAGAGGTAACCATAGTCAATATTGGTCCGGCAACACAATTATCGTCCCTTGACCAGAGGTCAACATAGTGAATATATGTACAATGTGACCAGAGGTAACCAAATTAAATGAGTGTGTAATGTGACAAGAGAATCATTATAACTGGACCAGGGGTAAACATAGTCAATATGTGTCCAAGTTGACCAGAGGTAACCTAAGTCAATATATGGACAGCGCTGTAAAGTCAATATTGGTCCGGGAACACAGTTATCGTCCCTTGATTTTCGTTGTCTATGAAAACAGTCCCTATTGTGGAGAGTGTGTTACTTGCTTTTTTATACCCTTTCCATAACTGTGTTCTCCGGCCTATTTGTTGAAATGACCCGAGGTAACCAACGTCAATATATGTGTTAGGTGACCAGAGTTACCTAAATTGAATACGTGTGTAATGTGACCAGGACATAACTGTGAGGTGACCAGAGGTCAACATAGTGAATATTTATACGAGGTGACAAGAGGTAACCAAATTAAATGAGTATGTAATGTAATCAGAGCATCATTGTAACTGGACCAGGTGTAAACATAGTCAGTATGTGTCAAAGATGACCAGAGGTAACCTAAGTCAATATATGAACAGCGATGTAAGGTAACCAGAGGTAACCATAGTCAATATTGGTCCGGGAACACAGTTATTGTCCCTTGACCAGAGGTCAACATAGTGAATATATGTACAAGGTGACTAGAGGTAACCAAATTAAATAAGTGTGTAATGTGACCAGAGCATCATTGTAACTGGACCAGGGGTAAATATAGTTATTATGTGTCCAAGGTGACCAGAGGTAACCTAAGTCAATATATGAACAACGAGGTAAGGCTACCAGAGGAAACCATAGTCAATATGTCCGGGAACGCAGTTATCGTCCCTTGACCAGAGATCAACATAGTGAATATATGTACAAGGTGACCAGAGGTAACCAAATAAAATAAGTGTGTAATGTGACCAGAGCATCATTGTAACTGGACCAGGGGTTAATATAGTCACTATGTGTCCAAGGTGACCAGAGGTATCCTAAGTCAATATATGAACAACGAGGTAAGGTTACCAGAGGAAACCATAGTCAATATTGGTCCGGGAATGCAGTTATCGTCCCTTGACTAGAGATCAACACAGTGAATATATGTACAAGGTGACCAGAGGTAACTTAATTAAACAAGTGTATAATGTGACCAGAGCATCATTGTAACTGGACCAGGGATAGACATAGTCAGTATATGTCCAAGATGACCAGAGGTAACAATAGTCGATATTAGTCCGGGAACACAGTTATCATCCCTTGACAAGAGGTCAACATAGTGAATATATGTACAAAGTGACCAGAGGTAACCAAATTAAAAGAGTGTGTAATGTGACCAGAGCATCATTGTAACTGGACCAGGAGTAAACATAGTCAGTATGTGTCCAAGGTGACCAGAGGTAACCTAAGTCAATATATGAACAGCGATGTAAGTTGACCAGAGGTAACCATAGTCAATATTGGTCCGGGAACACAATTATCGTCCCTTTACCAGAGGTCAACATAGTGAATATATGTACAATGTGACCAGAGGTAACCAAATTAAATGAGTGTGTAATGTGACCAGAGAATCATTATAACTGGACCAGGGGTAAACAAAGTCAATATGTGTCCAAGTTGACCAGAGGTAACCTAAGTCAATATATGAACAGCGGTGTAAAGTCAATATTGGTCCGGGAACACAGTTATCGTCCCTTGATTTTCGTTGTCTATGAAAACAGTCCCTATTGTGGACAGTGTGTTACTTGCTTTTTTATACCCTTTCCATAACTGTGTTCTCCGGCCTATTTGTTGAAATGACCCGAGGTAACCAACGTCAATATATGTGTTAGGTGACCAGAGTTACCTAAATTGAATACGTGTGTAATGTGACCAGGACATAACTGTGAGGTGACCAGAGGTCAACATAGTGAATATTTATACGAGTTGACTAGAGGTAACCAAATTAAATGAGTATGTAATGTGATCAGAGCATCAATGTAACTGGACCAGGTGTAAACATAGTCAGTATGTGTCAAAGATGACCAGAGGTAACCTAAGTCAATATATGAACAGCGATGTAAGGTAACCAGAGGTAACCATAGTCAATATTGATCCGGGAACACATTTATTGTCCCTTGACCAGAGGTCAACATAGTGAATATATGTACAAAGTGACCAGAGGTAACCAAATTAAATAAGTGTGTAATTTTACCAGAGCATCATTGTAACTGGACCAGGGGTAAATATAGTCACTATGTGTCCAAAGTGACCAGAGGTAACCTAAATCAATAGATGAACAACGAGGTAAGGTTACCAGAGGAAACCAAAGCCAATATTGGTCCGGGAACGCAGTTATCGTGCCTTCACCAGAGATCAACATAGTGAATATATGTACAAGGTGACCAGAGGTAACCAAATAAAATAGGTGTGTAATGTGACCAGAGCATCATTGTAACTGGACCAGGGGTTAGTATAGTCACTATGTGTCCAAGGTGACCAGAGGTAACCTAAGTCAATATATGAACAACGATGTAAGGTTACCAGAGGAAACCATAGTCAATATTGGTCCGGGAATGCAGTTATCGTCTTTTGACTAGAGATCAACATAGTGAATATATGTACAAGGTGACCAGAGGTAACTAAATTAAACAAGTGTATAATGTGACCAGAGCATCATTGTAACTGGACCAGGGATAAACATAGTCAGTATATGTCCAAGATGACCAGAGGTAACAATAGTCGATATTAGTCCGGGAACACAGTTATCGTCCCTTGACAAGAGGTCAACATAGTGAATATATGTACAAAGTGACCAGAGGTAACCAAATTAAATGAGTGTGTAATGTGACCAGAGCATCATTGTAACTGGACCAGGGTTAAACATAGTCACTATGTGTCCAAGGTGATCAGAGGTAACCTAAGTCAATATATGAACAACGATGTAAGGTGACCAGAGGTAACCATCGTCAATATTGGTCCGGGAACACAGTTATTGTCCCTTGACAAAAGGTCAACATAGTGAATATATGTACAAGGTGACCAGAGGTAACCTTAGTCAATATTGGTTCGAGAACACCGTTATCGTCCTTTCACAAAAGGTCAACATAGTGAATATATGTACAAGGTGACCAGAGGTAACCAAAGTAAATGAGTGCGTAATGTGACCAGAGCATCATGGTAACTGGACCATGGGTAAATATCGTCAATATGTGTCCAAGGTGACCAGAGGTAACCTAAGTCAATACATGAACAGCTTTCGAAAGTTTTGATGGTAATACACATCAATATTCATCAAAGTGAGGTCTATGTAGCTAATATTAGTCTGCACTTGAGGTACAATTTATGTGTACCTTAGGAAGACAAAGCATGTCGAAAGTTTTGATGGTAAAAACATCACAAGTTTTCAGAGTTGGGTGTATGTGGATTGAGTAGGTCTGTACTTAAGGTACAGTTGATTTGTACCTCCAGTAGACAATGCCTTTGAACGTTTTGACAGTAATACACATCACTATTCATCAAAGATGGTTGTAAGTAGTTTAATTTGGTCTGTACTTGAGGTACAGTTGATTTGTACTTCAAGTAGACAAAGCTTTCGAAAGTTTTGATGGTAATACACATTAATCTTCATCAAAGTGAGGTGTATGGTAATTAAATTGGTCTGTATTTGAAGTACAGTTGATGTGTACTTCAGGTAAACAAAGCCTGTCGAAAGTTTTGATGGTAATACACATCACTATTCATCAGAGTTGGGTGTATGTAAGTTGCATTGGTCTGTTCTTGAGGTACAGTTGATGCCTACCTAAAGTAGACAAAGCCTGTTGAATGTTTTGATGGTAATACACATCACTATTCATCAGAGTCTGGTGTATGTTGATTGAGTAGGTCTTTACTTGAGGTACAGTTGATTTGTACTTCAAGTAGACAAAGCTTTCGAAAGTTTTGATGGTAATTCACATCAATACTCATTAAAGTGAGGTCTATGTAGGTTATATAAGTCTGCACTTGAGGTACAGTTGATGTGTACCTCAAGTAGACAAAGCTTTCGAATTTTTTGATGGTAAATCACAACACATCAATATTCATCAGAGTTGAGTGTATGTAAATTAAATTGGTCTGTACTTAAGGTACAGTTGATTTGTAACTCCAGTAGACAAAGCCTATGAACGTTTTGACGGTAATACACATCACTATTCATCAAAATTGGTTGTATGTACATGGCATTGGTCTGTACTTGACGTACAGTTGATTTGTACTTCAAGTAGACAAAGCTTTCGAAAGTTTGATAGTAATACACATCAATATTCATCAAAGTGATGTGTATGTAGATTGAATTAGTCTGTATTTGGGGTACAGTTGATGTGAACCTCAGGTAGATAAAGCCTATCCAAAGTTTTGCTGGGAATACACATCAATACTCATCCGAGTTTGGTGTATGTAAGTTGCATTGGTCTGTACTTGATTGATTGATTGTTGGTTGCTTAACGTCCAGTGGGAAATATTTCATGCATATTCAGGAGGAGAACAAATTAACAATAAATACAATAGGTAGGTTCTGTGATAAGGGCGTCAGGGATTAATGTAGGAGAAATATAGACTGCCACGGGAAATGAGGGTATATTGGATAGGGACAGAAATTTAGCCTTGCAACAGGTCACCTACGGACCCCTCAAAGAGTTGTTGCAAGGGTTCTTAACGTGCAAAGAGCGTGGCACTCTCTTAACACGAAACATCGGATTTAACGTCCCCATTCTGACCGGTCGTGGCTGAAAATTTGTACATCCCGCACAGCCAAACGCCCCACTTTAGCAAGGGTTTTACTGCCGGTCGGAGGAAGACCAATGGTGACCATACTTCTATTCCCCAGTCACCCTTGGGGGTGATCTGTACTTGAGCTACAGTTGATGCGTACCTGAAGTAGATTGATTGATTGATTGTTGGTTGCTTAACGTCCAGTGGCAAATATTTCATGCATATTCAGGACGAGAACAAGTTCACAATAAATACAATAGGTAGGTTCTGTAATAGATTAAGGGATTATGGTCGGAGAAATTTAGACTGCCACGGGAAATGAGGGTATATTGGATAGGGACAGAAATTTGCAACAGGTCACCTACGGATAGTAATACACATCAATATTCATCAAAGTGAGGTGTATGTAGATTGAATTGGTCTGTATTTGGAGTACAGTTGATGTGTACCTGAGGTAGACATAGCTTTCGAAAGTTTTGATGGTAATACACATCAATATTGATCAAAGTGAGGTGTATGTAAACTGAATTGATCTGTATTTGAGGTACAGTTGATGCGTACCTTAAGTAGACAAAGCCTGTTGAATGTTTTGATGTTAATACATATCACTATTCATCAGAGTTGGGTGTATATCAGTTGCCTTGATCTGTACTTGAGGTATATTAGATTTGTACCTCAAGTAGACAAAGGCTGTCAAAAGTTTTGATGGAAATACACATCACTGTTCATCGGAGCTGGGTGTATTGTAGATTGAGTAGGTCTGTACTTGAGGTACAGTTGATTTGTACTTTAAGTAGACAAAGCTTTCGAAAGTTTTGATGGTAATACACATCAATTTTCATCAAAGTGAGGTGTATGTAGATTGAATTGGTCTGTATTTGAGGTACAGTTGATGTGTACCTCAGGAAGACAAAGCCTGACGAAGGTTTTGGTGGTAATACACATCAATATTCATCAGAGCTGGGTGTATATCAGTTGCATCGGTTTTTACTTGAGGTATATTAGATTTACACCTCAAGTAGACAAAGCCTGTCGAAAGTTTTGATGGTAATACACATCAATGTTCATCAGAGCTGGGTGTAATGCAGATTTGGTAGGTCTGTACGTAAGGTACAGTTGATATGTGCTTCAAGTAGACAAAGCTTTTGAAAGTTTTGATGGTAAAACACATCAATATTCATCAAAATGAGGTGTATGTAGATTGAATTGGTCTGTATTTGGGGTACAGTTGAGATGTACCGCAGGTACACCAAGCCTGTCGAAAGTTATGATGGTAATACACATCAATATTCATCAGAGGTGGGTGTATATAAGTTGCATTGGTCTGTACTTGAGATACAGTTGATGCGTACCTGAAGTAGACAAAGCCTGTTGAATGTTTTGATGGTAAAACACATCACTATTCATCAGAGGTGGTTGTATGTAGATTGAGTAGGTCTGTACTTGAGGTACAGTTGATTTGTACTTAAAAGTAGACAAAGCTTTTGAAAGTTTTGATGGTAATACACACCAATATTTATCAAAGTGAGGCGTATGTAGATTGAATTGGTCTGTATTTGAGGTACAGTTTATGTGTACCGCAGGTAGACCAAGCCTGTCGAAAGTTATGATGGTAATACACATCAATATTCATCAGAGGTGGGTGTATGTTAGTTGCATTGGTCTGTACTTGATGTACAGTTGATGCGTACCTAAAGTAGACAAAGCCTGTTGAATGTTTTGATGGTAAAACACATAACTATTCAACATAGTTGGTTGTATGTAGATTGAGTAGGTCTGTACTTGAGGTACAGTTGATTTGTACTTCTAGTAGACAAAGCGTTCGAAAGTTTGATGGTAATACACATCAATATTCATCAAAGTGAGGTGTTTTTAGATTGAATTGGTCTGTATTTGAGGTACAGTTGATGTGTACCTCAGGTAGACAAAGCCTGACGAAGGTTTTGGTAGTAATACACATCAATATTCATCACAGTTGGGTGTATATCAGTTGCATCGGTCTTTACTTGAGGTATATTAGATTTGTACCTCAAGTAGACAAAGCCTGTCGAAAGTTTTGATGGTAATACACATCACTGTTCATCAGAGCTGGGTGTAATGTAGATTGAGTAGGTCTGTACTTAAGGTACAGTTGATATGTACTTCAAGTAGACAAAGCTTTTGAAAGTTTTGATGGTAAAACACATCAATATTCATCAAAGTGAGGTCTATGTAGATTATATTGGTCTGCACTTTAAATACAGTTGATGTGTATCTCAAGTAGACAAAGCTTTCGAAAGTTTTGATGGTAATTCACAACACATCAATATTCATCATTGTTGGGTGTATGTAGATTAAATTGGTCTGTACTTAAGGTACAGTTGATTTGTACCTTCAGTAGACAAAGCCTGTTGAACGTTTCGACGTTAATACACATCACTATTCATCAAAATTGGTTGTATGTACATGGAATTGGTCTGTACTTGACGTACAGTTGATTTGTACTTCAAGTAGACAAAGTTTTCGAAAGTTTTGATGGTAATACACATCAATATTTGTCAAAGAGAAGTGTATGTAGATTGAATTGGTCTGTATTTGAGGTTCAGTTGATATGTACCTCAGGTAGACAAAGCCTATCGAAAGTTATGATGGTAATACATATGAATACTCATCAGAGGTGGGTGTATGTAAGTTGCATTGGTCTGTACTTGAGGTACAGTTGATGCGTACCTGAAGTAGACAAAGCCTGTTGAATGTTTTGATAGTAGAAAACATCACTATTCGTCAGAGTTCGTTGTATGTAGATTGAGTAGGTCTGTACTTGAGGTACAGTTGATTTGTACTTCTAGTAGACAAAGCGTTCGAAAGTTTGATGGTAATACACATCAATATTCATCAAAGTGAGGTGTTTTTAGATTGAATTGGTCTGTATTTGAGGTACAGTTGATGTGTACCTCAGGTAGACAAAGCCTGACGAAGGTTTTGGTAGTAATACACATCAATATTCATCACAGTTGGGTGTATATCAGTTGCATCGGTCTTTACTTGAGGTATATTAGATTTGTACCTCAAGTAGACAAAGCCTGTCGAAAGTTTTGATGGTAATACACATCACTGTTCATCAGAGCTGGGTGTAATGTAGATTGAGTAGGTCTGTACTTAAGGTACAGTTGATATGTACTTCAAGTAGACAAAGCTTTTGAAAGTTTTGATGGTAAAACACATCAATATTCATCAAAGTGAGGTCTATGTAGATTATATTGGTCTGCACTTTAAATACAGTTGATGTGTATCTCAAGTAGACAAAGCTTTCGAAAGTTTTGATGGTAATTCACAACACATCAATATTCATCATTGTTGGGTGTATGTAGATTAAATTGGTCTGTACTTAAGGTACAGTTGATTTGTACCTTCAGTAGACAAAGCCTGTTGAACGTTTCGACGTTAATACACATCACTATTCATCAAAATTGGTTGTATGTACATGGAATTGGTCTGTACTTGACGTACAGTTGATTTGTACTTCAAGTAGACAAAGTTTTCGAAAGTTTTGATGGTAATACACATCAATATTTGTCAAAGAGAAGTGTATGTAGATTGAATTGGTCTGTATTTGAGGTTCAGTTGATATGTACCTCAGGTAGACAAAGCCTATCGAAAGTTATGATGGTAATACATATGAATACTCATCAGAGGTGGGTGTATGTAAGTTGCATTGGTCTGTACTTGAGGTACAGTTGATGCGTACCTGAAGTAGACAAAGCCTGTTGAATGTTTTGATAGTAGAAAACATCACTATTCGTCAGAGTTCGTTGTATGTAGATTGAGTAGGTCTATACTTGAGGTACAGTTGATTTGTACTTCAAGTAGACAAAACTTTTGAAAGTTTTGATGGTTATACACATCAATATTCATCAAAGTGAGGTGAATGTAGATTAAATTAGTCTGTAATTGAGGTACAGTTGATTTGTATCTCCAGTAGACAAAGCGTGTTGAACGTTTTGACGGTAATACACATCACTATTCATCAAAGTTGGTTGTATGTCCATGGAATTGGTCTGTACTTGACGTACAGTTGATTTGTACTTCAAGTAGACAAAGTTTTTGAAAGTTGTGATGGTAATACACATCAATTTTTATCAAAGCGAGGTGTATGTAGATTGAATTGGTCTGCATTTGAGGTACAGTTGATGTGTACCTCAGGTAGACAAAGCCTGTCGAAAGTTATGATGGTAAACACATCAATATTCATCAGAGGTGGGTGTATGTAAGTTGCATTGGTCTGTACTTGAGGTACAGTTGATGCGTTCCTGAAGTAGACAAAGCCTGTTGAATGTTCTGATGGTAAAAAACATCACTATTCATCAGAGTTAGTTGTATGTAGATTGAGTAGTTCTGTATTTGAGGTACAGTTGATTTGTACTTCAAGTAGACAAAGCTTTTGAAAGTTTTGATGGTAATACACATCAATATTCATCAAAGTGAGGTGTATGTAGATTGAATTAGTCTGTATTTGAGGTACAGTTGATGTGTACCTCAGGTAGACAAAGCCCATCGAAAGTTTTGCTGGGAATATACATCAATACTCATCAGAGTTGGGTGTATGTAAGTTGCATTGGTCTGTACTTGAGCTACAGTTGATGCGTACCTTAAGTAGACAAAGCCTGTTGAATGTTTTGATGTTAATACACATCACTGTTCATCAGAGTTGGGTGTATGTAGATTGAGTAGGTCTGTACTTGAGGTACAGTTGATTTGTACTTCAAGTAGACAAAGCTTTCGAAAGTTTTGATGGTAATACACATCAATATTCATCAAAGTGAGGTGTATATAAATTGAATTGGTCTGTATTTGAGGTACAATTGATATGTACCTTAAGTAGACAAAGCCTGTTGAATGTTTTGATGTTAATACAAATCACTATTCATCAGAGTTGGGTGTATGTAGATTAAGTAGCTCTGTACTTGAGGTACAGTTGATTTGTACTTCAAGTAGACAAAGCTTTCGAAAGTTTTGATGGTAATACACATCAATTTTCATCAAAGTGAGGTGTATGTAGATTGAATTTGGTCTGTATTTGAGGTACAGTTGATGTGTACCGCAGGTAGACAAAGCCTGTCGAAAGTTATGATGGTAATACACATCAATATTCATCAAAGTGAGGTGTATGTAAATTGCATTGGTCTGTACTTGAGGTACAGTTGATGCGTACCTGAAGTAGACAAAGCCTGTTGAATGTTTTGATAGTAAAACACATCACTATTCATTAGAGTTGGTTGTAGGTAGAATGAGTAGGTCTGTATTTGAGGTACAGTTGATTTGTACTTCAAGTAGACAAAGCTTTCGAAAGTTTTGATGGTAATACACATCAATTTTCATCAAAGCGAGGTGTATGTAGATTGAATTGGTCTGTATTTGAGGTACAGTTGATGTGTACCGCAGGTAAACAAAGCCTGTTGAATGGTTTGATAGTAATACACATCAATATTCATCAGAGATTGGTGTATGTAAGTTGCATTGGTCTGTATTTGATGTACAGTTGATGCGTACCTGAAGTAGACAAAGCCTGTTGAATGTTTGATAGTAAAACACATCACTATTCATTAGAGTTGGTTGTATGTAGATTGAGTAGGTCTGTACTTGAGGTACAGTTGATTTGTACCTCAAGTAGACAAAGCTTTTGAATTGATTGATTGTTGGTTGCTTTACGCCGCATTAGCACAACAAGGCTATATCGCGGCGAGAGCTAATTCGAATATTTTTTTAGAATTCAAAGCATATTCTTAAAATCAGACCAAAGGGCCTTCAATAAACTAAAATTCTAGATTAAAGCAAATTGATTATTTACAAATAAAAATGAACATTAAGATAACGTGATAAAATTTAAAATCGTTTTAAATATAATAACATTTTTATATTTTAGAATATATTCCAACTTCTTCTAAGAATGAAACAATATTTGTAAATGGAACATTATTAAATAAATCATACATATTATTGACATTGAAATGCTTCTTGCGAATATCAGCAAAGTCAATACAATTGATTAAAACATGTTTAATAGTATACTTGCAGTTACAAGGTATACATTGTGGTTCTACTTTATTTTTTAAAAGATATTCGTGTGTTATTCTAGTATGACCAATACGACATCAGTTTCAACTTGAGCAACAGATTTTAAATCAAAAGTAGCTAAATGTGGTTTTAAACGTATACCTAAAGGAGGAATTTTGTTTTCATGTTTTGCAAAAATATCTTCATAAATTGGATTAAAAACACAGCTGTAGGCAGGATTATCTGAATAGGCTTTTAGTTTGACAGCATATTGAAGTCCAAGCTTCAAACGTCTGTCAAAAAGTGAATGCTCATCAGCCTCTACATACAGACTTTCAACTGGTGAGGTTTTAAAGGCGCCAAGACAGAGACGCAAACCCTGGTGATGCACAGCATCGAGAATCTGTATGTAGGACTTCCGTGCAGAGCCATACACTATAGAACCATAATCTAGTTTGGATCTAACTAGAGATCTATATAAATTAAGTAAAATGTTGCGATCAGCACCCCAGTCGGTGCTGCCGACAACTTTTAAAATATCTAATGCTTTTAAACATCTTGATTTTAACATTTTGATATGGGGGAGAAAGGTTAATTTTTTATCAAAAACTAACCCTAGAAATTTATTTTCATCAACCATTTTAATTGGGTTTCCATATAAAGTGAGTTCTGGATCAAGATGCAATTTCCTTTTGGTACAAAAATGCATCCCGACCGTTTTTGAAGTAGAAAATTTAAAACCATTTTCCGAGGCCCATTTTTCAATTCTTCCAAGACATAATTGTAATTGTCTTTCTATGTTATTCATATTTTTGCCTCTGTAACATATTAGAAAATCATCAACGTACAATGAACCTTCAATATTACTTTTTAAAACTTCAACAAGGCTGTTGATTTTAAGACTAAATAATGTAACTGATAAAATACTCCCCTGAGGGACACCCATCTCTTGATCGTACAGATCAGACATGGTTGAATTTACTCTAACATTAAATTGTCTGTTAGACAGAAAATTCGAAATAAAATTTGGCATATTGCCTTTCAACCCCATATCAAACAGATCTTTTAAAATACCATACTTCCATGCAGTATCATAGGCCTTTTCAAGATCGAAAAAGACCGACACCACATGTTCATTTTTCGCAAAACCATTACGGACAAATGATTCGAATCGAACAAGATGATCAAGAGTACTGCGACCTTGTCGGAATCCACACTGGATATGGGCGAAAAGCCCATTTGATTCCAGGAACCAAACAAGGCGATCGTTGACCATCCGTTCTAGTGTTTTACAGACACAACTGGTAAGAGCAATTGGCCGATAATTAATAGGATCCGTGTGATCTTTACTTGGTTTTGGAATAGGCACGACGGTTGCAAGCTTCCTGATTGATGGTAAATCACCAGATTCCCAGATGTTATTCATGAGATGCAAAAGAGCTTCCAGCGAGGAATCTGGCAAGTGTTTTAAGAATTGGTAGTGAATATTATCAGGTCCACAAGCTGTATCATGGGCTTTTGACAGAGATGTTTGAAGTTCTTCAAGAGAAAAGAGTTTATTATAATTTTCACCATTTTTTGATTTAAAGTTCAACTTTATTTTTTCTTTTTCTTTTTTAACTTTTTTAAAATCTTCCCTGTAGTTGTTAGAAGAAGAAGATTTCGCAAAAGTTTCACCAAGCTTGTTGGCAATATCCTTTTCAGATGTTAATAAATCATTGCCATTTTTTATATGTTTTACTGTGGCTTTAGAATTTTTACCTTTGATCTTTTGTATCATGTTCCATACTTTTGTCATCGGAGTGCGAGATGTTATCCCCGAGACAAATTTCTTCCAAGACGTTCGTCGTGCTTGCCTACAAGTCCGACGTGCCTTAGCGCAAAAAATACGGAAATTACTCAAGTTTTCCATCGTTGGTTGTTGATTAAACCGTCTTTCAGATTTTTTACGGTCATCTATTGCTTGATCACAAGCGTCATCAAACCATGGTTTGCTGGGATGTTTTGGATTTGCCGAGGTCTTAGGAATAGTTCTGTCAGCAATTGACGTTAAAACTGTGTTAAAAGTTAAAATTGGATCTTGTACAGTCTCAAACATCTTTGACTGAAGTTCCGCTTTACAGAGATTCTCAAACAAGGGCCAATCCACCTTGTCAAGTTTCCAACGTGGTACTCTCTGTTGAGCAGAAGTAAAAAGATGTCCAAGTACTATTGGAAAGTGATCACTTCCACATAGATCATCATGAACACGCCATGAATAATCCAGAAGAAGAGAGGGATCGCAAATAGTGATATCAATAGCAGAATAAGACCCGTTTCCAGGATGAAGATAAGTTTTAGATCCATCATTAAAAATGCATAATCCTTCTTGAGAGACAAAGTCCTCAATGATCTTACCTTTGGCATTATGAGACTTGCTTCCCCACAAGGGATTGTGGGCATTGAAGTCGCCCATAAGTATAAATGGTGAGGGTAATTGATCAGTGAGGTTTTTGAGTTTTGCTTTATCTATAATTGAATTGGGTGGAATATATATAGAACATAATGTAATTGTTTTATCTAATGATAAACGAATTGCAACTGCTTGCAGATCCGGGGTGAGTTGGACTGTGCTATGAATGACGTTGTCCTTCACAAAAATGAATGATCCGCCTGCAGCACGTTCATCTACCTTAGAAAATGTGCTATACATGTTGTATCCTTTTACAGATATATTGTCACTTTCTTTTAGATGAGTTTCTTGAAGACAAAATGCAATAGGTAAAAAAGACTGAACTAGAAGCGGTAACTCGAGAAGATTTATTTTAAGACCTCGGCAATTCCATTGGATGATATTAGTCATGTTTTGTTAATAGACGGGCGAATGCTATCGAGTTTGCCAGCATTCTTATTTCGCTCACCCTGAGATTATAATCTTTCGGGTGGCGGAACACTTTCGATTTCCATTTCTGATTCGTCGTTAAGTGTTGAAAATCTGTTGTGTGAGGAGAGTCGTCGATCTCCAGGACCATGCGCAGCTGGTTTTACTCCGCCTCGACCCCTACCCCGCGACCTCGAATCAGAAGACTTCTGAGAGGATGTATTTGCTGGCTTCTTTGGGACATCCTTCTGTTCTGGAGAACGAAGAGGAGACGGGGCTTTAGAAGACTTTGTACTGGATGCAGAAGATAAACTAGTTTTATTAGATGCAGATGAAGGAGGACTATTGGAGATGGAAGAATCATCTATGTCACTGGGAAGATCCCAGACAGATTCACCGCCCCAACTGTCTGATTTAACTGTATCTTTTTTATTTGATTTCTTTTTTTCATTTTTTTTAGATGATGACATTGAGCTCTGTAAGGAAGATTGAGTTGACTGAGTACTGGTTTTAGAAGGTGTTGGTTTTCTTTGAATTAATATTTTATCGTTAGGTTCTGTTTCAACAGGCAGCATCAGTTGGCCAGGTCATGCGAGTTTGTGTATGCTCGTGACTGAATGAGCGGACAACTTTGCTGGCGTACGATGGTCTGTTCGAAACAAGGAGATCATTCGAAACAGAAGCTATCTGTTTAGCTTCTGGGTAACTGATGTTTCTTTCTGTTTTAATTTTGATAATATTTTTTTCTTTAAGGTAAACAGGGTAGTCCCTAGATGATGAAAAATGGGATTCACCACAGTTTACGCATTTAGAAGATTTAGAGCTACAGGTTGTTCCCTCGTGTCCTTCGTCGGAACACTTGAAGCATCTCTGCGTACCACGACATTGTTTGCTTCCATGACCAAACTTTTGACAAGTGAAGCATCGAATTGGGTTAGGGATAAACCTGTCAACTCTGATTCCGAAGCAACCTAAAGTAATAGATGGAGGAGGAGTTGGAGTTCTAAATGTCAAAAGATATGTATTTAATTTGATTATATTTCCATTCTTTTTTATTTGATATCTAACAACATCAGTTACACCTTGGCTTGAAAGTTCTTCACAGATTTCTTCCACGGTAAGGTCACCAAGGTATTGACTTCTGTCTCGAATGATCCCCTTACAGCTGTTCAAACTGTTGTGAGGAGAGGCAGAAACAGGAAAGTTTGTAACTGTTGTCAGTGTAAGCAAATTTGTTGATTGACTTTTGTTGGAACATTCAACCAACAAATTGCCTGATCTCATTATTGAAACTTTTTTTACAGTACCAGCAACGCTTTGAATTTGTTTGTGAATCACAAAGGGAGATATTTTGGAAATTGGTTTTTCATCTGTTCCTTTTATTACAATAAATCTGGGCCAACTGTCATCTTCCTGACAGGGCACTGAATCATCACATTTTCTTTTTTTATGTATTAAAGCTGAGATAGAGGGTTGGTTTTGTTGTGCCATAGTAAATGAGAAAGATTCACCATTCTTGTCATCCACCCACCTCGGAGTGCCTACAAGGGCGATGCTGTGTTTCCGTGGCGAGCCGGGGTCAAGTGCTAATGCTGAAAACGAGCTCCAAGTATTACATGTATAACGTAGCTGGTCCCCAAAATTAGCACCCAAGATCCACTGCGGAAAGCACCAGATGTTCCAAGAATAGTATACTCAGGCAGAGCGTATCCATCAAGCGAAATAGAAAGCGTACCACTTGATTGACCCATGAGCCATCGCCTTCTTCAGTTATCCGAAATATAAATAGCTTAATTTAAAACACATGTGTATATAACGAAAATTGTTACAAGAAAGCTTATTGTTGAGGATAAACTGAAGGGCTCGACATGGCCAGCCGATTGATCGAACCGGGTCCATCCGACCTCCCGTTTAGATGAAATTTGAGCCAAAGCAGCTTATTGAACTATAGTCTCGTCCGTCCGGGTATTTTCTGACCGTAAGGAGTCTGGCTACAGCCCTCATCCGCAAGGATCTCGTCAACCACCGACACGGGTAGCAACCCACGGCCAACGGGTTGGAGAGCCTATTTTATTCAAAACATCGGGCAACTCGTACGATGTTCGGATCACTTTAGTCTGGTCTCTACCCTTCGACCTGTCCAGCATAGGTAACCCTACCAGGAGACGAAGCTCCAACTGGCATAGCTCTAGGGGTCACTGAGACACGCAAGCCCCCCGACCACGGCAAGGATAGCGATCCACCGGGGGGCAAAGCTTTTGAAAGTTTTGATGGTAATACACATCAATATTTATCAAAGTGAGGTGTATGTAGATTGAATTAGTCTGTATTTGAGGTACAGTTGATGTGTACCTCAGGTAGACAAAGCTTGTCGAATGTTTTGCTGGGAATACACATCAATACTCATCAGAGTTGGGTGTATGTAAGTTGCATTGGTCTGTACTTGAGCTACAGTTGATGCGTACCTTAAGTAGACAAAGCCTGTTGAATGTTTTCATGTTAATACACATCACTGTTCATCAGAGTTGGGTGTATGTAGATTGAGTAGGTCTGTACATGAGGTACAGTTGATTTGTACTTCAAGTAGACAAACTTTCGAAAGTTTTGATGGTAATACACATCAATATTCATCAAAGTGAAGTGTATATAAATTGAATTGGTCTGTATTTGAAGTACAATTGATGTGTACCTTAAGTAGACAAAGCCTGTTGAATGTTTTGATGTTAATACACATCAATTTTCATCAGAGTTGGGTGTATGTAGATTAAGTAGGTCTGTACTTGAGGTACAGTTGATTTGTACTTCAAGTAGACAAAGCTTTCGAAAGTTTTGATGGTAATACACATCAATTTTCATCAAAGTGAGGTGTATGTAGATTGAATTTGGTCTGTATTTGAGGTACAGTTGATGTGTACCGCAGGTAGACAAAGCCGGTCGAAAGTTATGATGGTAATACACATCAATATTCATCAAAGTGAGGTGTATGTAGATTGAATTGGTCTGTATTTGAGGTACAGTTGGTGTGTACCGCAGGTAGATTGATTGATTGTTGTTTGCTTTACGCCGCATTAGCACAGAAAGGCTATATCGAATATTATAACAATTTAAGGTATATTTTTAAAATCAGACAAAAGGTCTTTCAATAAACTAAAATTCTAGACTAAAGCAAATTGATTATTTACAAATAAAAATCAACACATAGCCTGTTGAATGGTTTGATAGTAATACACATCAATATTCATCAGAGATGGGAGTATGTAAGTTGCATTGGTCTGTATTTGATGTACAGTTGATGCGTACCTGAAGTAGACAAAGCCTGTTGAATGTTTTGATAGTAAAACACATCACTATTCATTAGAGTTGGTTGTATGTAGATTGAGTAGGTCTGTACTTGAGGTACAGTTGATTTGTACCTCAAGTAGACAAAGTTTTTGAAAGTTTTGATGGTAATACACATCAATATTCATCAAAGTGAGGTGTATGTAGATTGAATTTGTCTGTATTTAAGGTACAGTTGATGCGTACTTTAAGAAGACAAAGCCTGTTGAATGTTTTGATGTTAATACACATCACTGTTCATCAGAGTTGGGTGTATGTAGATTGAGTAGGTCTGTACTTGAGGTACAGTTGATTTGTACTTCAAGTAGACAAACTTTCGAAAGTTTTGATGGTAATACACATCAATATTCATCAAAGTGAAGTGTATAAAAATTGAATTGGTCTGTATTTGAGGTACAATTGATGTGTACCTTAAGTAGACAAAGCCTGTTGAATGTTTTGATGTTAATACACATCAATATTCATCAGAGTTGGGTGTATGTAGATTAAGTAGGTCTGTACTTGAGGTACAGTTGATTTGTACTTCAAGTAGACAAAGCTTTCGAAAGTTTTGATGGTAATACACATCAATTTTCATCAAAGTGAGGTGTATGTAGATTGAATTTGGTCTGTATTTGAGGTACAGTTGATGTGTACCGCAGGCAGACAAAGCCTGTCAAAAATTATGATGGTAATACACATCAATATTCATCAGAAGTGGGTGTATGTAAGTTGCATTGGTCTGTACTTGAGGTACAGTGGATGCGTACCTGAAGTAGACAAAGCCTGTTGAATGTTTTGATAGTAAAACACATCACTTTTCATCAGAGTTGGTTGTATGTAGATTGAGTAGGTCTGTACTTGAGGTACAGTTGATTTGTACTTCAAGTAGACAAAGCTTTTGAAAGTTTTGATGGTAATACACATCAATTTTCATCAAAGCGAGGTGTATGTAGATTGAATTGGTCTGTATTTGAGGTACAGTTGATGTGTACCGCAGGCAGACAAAGCCTGTCAAAAATTATGATGGTAATACACATCAATATTCATCAGAAGTGGGTGTATGTAAGTTGCATTGGTCTGTACTTGAGGTACAGTGGATGCGTACCTGAAGTAGACAAAGCCTGTTGAATGTTTTGATAGTAAAACACATCACTTTTCATCAGAGTTGGTTGTATGTAGATTGAGTAGGTCTGTACTTGAGGTACAGTTGATTTGTACTTCAAGTAGACAAAGCTTTTGAAAGTTTTGATGGTAATACACATCAATTTTCATCAAAGCGAGGTGTATGTAGATTGAATTGGTTTGTATTTGAGGTACAGTTGATGTGTACCGCAGGTAGACAAAGCCTGTTGAATGTTATTATGGTAATACACATCAATATTCATCAGAGGTGGATGTATGTAAGTTGCATTGGTCTGTATTTGATGTACAGTTGATGCGTACCTGAAGTAGACAAAGCCTGTCGAATATTTGATAGTAAAACACATCACTATTCATTAGAGTTGGTTGTATGTAGATTGAGTAGGTCTGTACTTGAGGTACAGTTGATTTGTACCTCAAGTAGACAAAGCTTTTGAAAGTTTTGATGGTAATACACATCAATATTCATCAAAGTGAGGTGTACTGTAAACAGGGAAATTTTTGCGGCAGTTTTAATTTCGCTATTTTCGCGGTAAGAGTTGAAACGCGAAAATAAACCGACCGCGAATATTTCAAAGAAATCTAAACACGAACATGAAGACCATACATGAACGTATGTCAATAGATATGTAGGTGGCTAATTTAAAACATCGGTTTTACAGACGACAGATCTATACCGATAAAACATATATAACTGTATTTCTAAAGGAAAGTCAGTGTTGTATATCAAAACTTTATCTCTTGATAGTCTTAATTAATCCAAGTGGACATTACGGATATTGCTAAATAAACTATCTTTACAGTTATGTGAATGACACCTGTCAATAAGTTTTAAAATGATTAACCTTGTATCTGTTGCACAGATCAATCAGATTAAAATATTAACTAACAAGCAGTTATTCTGTTAGCATTTAATTCACTCTTAATTATGTCATTTCTCTTTGTTTATTGTGATTGTGTTTTTACAAGCAGGCATGACTAATAGTTTTAAATGTGAACCAACAAAAAGGAGTTTTGATTGGTTTTATCACTTGATTTAAATACATTTATTAACACTGTACAGTTTCCAAATCATTTATGAAAAAAAACTTATATATACCGACCGGGACATCGCGAATTCAAAACGGCGCGAATCTAGATTTAATTCGTTAATCGCGAAAAAAAAACCGCGCGAAAATTTCCCGGTTTACAGTATGTAGATTGAATAGGTCTGTATTTGAGGTACAGTTGATGTGTACCTCAGGTAGACAAAGCCTGTCGAAAGTTTTGCTGGG
>NW_026262712.1:0-12500 GCF_021869535.1 Mytilus californianus
TCTCTCAATTGTTGTCAAATTATGCATTCTTATAGTTGTCGACAAATGTTTTAGTAACCGTAGACTCCTAACCTGTGTAAAACTATCAATCCTCAGGTACCGAAAGGATAAAATGTTAATGCCGGTAAGTAATAACCAAGAAAATGGTCAATATTGGCACCCTATATTGCTGAATGCAACAAATATAGCACTTCAAAACATTTATTCTTTCACTTTAATGTCTGACAATCCATTTGAATGTATCAAATGGCCTCTATTACCTGGCCAGTACAAGAATATTAGGACAAAGATGAAATAGTGTCGCTTTAAATTGTTTCGCGACATAAATATTAGTAACCGTACACTTATAAATCTCTCAATTTGTGTCAAACCATTCATTCTGAGATTCAAATAATGATGCCGGACCAGAAAAATCAGGAAGAAGGGAAGATATTGGCACCTTTTGTTTATACCGACAACAAATTTTGTTATTTAAACTTGTTTTCATTCCCATTTAATGTCAAACAACCCATCAGGATGTATTTAAAAGTGCTCAATTATAAGGCCAGTACCAGAATATCATTCAAAAGAAGAAATATTGGCTCTTTTTATTCTTGTCGACAAAAGTTTTAGTATAACCGTAGACTTACGAAGCGCTTAATTTTTGACAAAATTTTCATCGCGAGGTACATAAAGAATAAAATTATTATGCCGGTAGAGAATATTCAAGGAAAAGGGTAAATATTGGCCCAAGATATTGATGAATACAACAAATATAGCAGCTTGACACTTAAACTCCTTCATGAAAGGCTATCATTTCTTAACATTTAGGGAAAGTTGTACCACAGTTTCTGACACGTTTTCTTCGGCGACCTATAACTTTTGAATGCCCCGATACATTTTCAATATCAAGACATCAAAATGTGCGCAATTGAATTCCCTTTCCAAAACGCTAAACAGTTTAAAAATCGGACGGTCAACAACAGAGATACGATTTTTTCAAAGTTTGCCTATAAGCCTTAACAGATTATCTCCCCTGAATTTCAATATGCAAATTTTGGCATACCTTCTTCAGGAAATTGTTACAAAAAGACTACTATATATACAACTAAGTATGTATTACTGTAGGGGAACCCTTGAATCAAAAACATATCGGCGCATGCGCACTTGAAAGGGTTAGGGTTAGAAAAAAAGATCCGGCTAACCCAAACCCTAACCCAGGTTAGGGTTAACCCTAACCCTCATATATTCATACGCCAGCCATATCACAACCATTAATTGTCAGCCTACACCCCAGGTGCCCCCCTCTATATGATACCTAACCCTGACTCTAACCCTAACCCTAACACTAACCCTAACCCTGACCCTAACCCTGACCCTAACCCTAACACTAACCCTTACCCTAACCCTAACCCTAACCCAAACCCTGACCCTAACCCTGACCCAAACCCAAACCCAAACCCTAACCCTCTCAATGATAACTTGCATACAGACTTTGAACGTTAATAACTTTGGCATTTCTCAACCGATTTGAAAGATCTTTGGCGTTTTGGAAAGCCCAGACAGGCTGCTATTTGATCAGTTTATTGTTTTGTCGTTCATATTAAAGCCTTTCTTTTCCTATCAACCTGTAACATTGCAATATGGTCATTTTCTGAGGCTCGTATCTTTGCCATTTCTCAAGCAATCGGAAAAACATATAAGTAAATAAGACTCGTTTTTTCAAGTTCTTTCAGGATAACCTCAGGTCGGAGACTTCATTCCTGTAAACAAAAAGTTGGGTTCAAAAATCTGCCAAATTCTTTGAAAGATTTGCAATTTTTTCACAAGAACAACGAAATCTCCGTCATTTTACTACCTTAAAGCTGGAACTTTTTGGTATACATAAGCTGACAAAATGCGCCAGCTATTGGTGTATATAAGACGTGTATATCTAGCGGGGTTATTGCGTATCAACATGAAACGTGTTTGAACAAAATCGATGAAAGACGAAATACGCCGGCTATTTCACACGGTCCAAAAGCGTTTTTCATGGTTTCTCATTCTCAGAATTAGGTGTGTGAAATTTAAAGTGTGTGGTCCACTTGCAAAGAGGAAATGAATATAGTTAAAAAAAAAAAAAAAAAAAAAAAAAATAAACAAATAAAAATTTTAACTATAATTTAACTCTAACACTACAGCATTTATCAAAACAGTTAAAAAAAAAAAAAAAAAAAAAAAAAAAAAAATAAAATAATAAATATAACTTAACTCAAACAGTCCAGCATGAGGCATAAAAGTACTCATTTATCAGAGCAGTACTTAAATATCATATAAAAGGAGAAATATTGGCACTTTCTATATCTGTCGACAAAGTTTTTAGTCTCCATACACTGAAAACTATAAACCAAAAAGAATAAAATATGATGCCAGTATGGAATAACCATGAAAAAAGGTCAATGTTGACACCCTATATTGATGAGTACAACACATATTGCAATTTGAAACTTAAAATCCTTCACTCTAATGTCTAACAATCAGTCTTGAGGTACAAAAAGTACTCAATTACCAAGCCGGTACAAGAATATCAATAAAAAGAAAGAAATATTGTCGCCTTTTATTGTTATCGACACAAATAAAAGTAACCGTAGACTTATACAGTGTCAAATTATCCATCCTAAGAATGAAATGTTTATACCGGCACAGAAGTATCATCAAAAAGAAAGAAATAGTGTCGCCTTTTATTGTTATCGACACAAATATAAGTAACCGTAGACTTATACAGTGTCAAATTATCCATCAAAAGAATAAAATGTTTATACCGGCACAGAAGTATCATCAAAAAGAAAGAAATAGTGTCGCCTTTTATTGTTATCGACACAAATATAAGTAACCGTAGACTTATACAGTGTCAAATTATCCATCAAAAGAATAAAATGTTTATACCGGCACAGAAGTATCATCAAAAGGAAAGAAATAGTGTCGCCTTTCATTGTTATCGACACAAATATAAGTAACCGTAGACTTATACAGTGTCAAATTATCCATCAAAAGAATAAAATGTTCATGCTGGCACACAAGTATCATCAAAAAGGATAGATATTGGCACCATGTATAGATGCAGACAACAAAATACAGCAACCTGAAACATTCATTTCTTCACTTTTGTGTCTGAGAATCCATCTAAACTCATAAATATCATACAACATATGAAATATTGTCACTTTTAGTTGGTATTGACATAAATATCAGTAACCGTACACTTATAAATCTCTCAATTGTTGTCAAATTATGCATTCTTATAGTTGTCGACAAATGTTTTAGTAACCGTAGACTCCTAACCTGTGTAAAACTATCAATCCTCAGGTACCGAAAGGATAAAATGTTAATGCCGGTAAGTAATAACCAAGAAAATGGTCAATATTGGCACCCTATATTGCTGAATGCAACAAATATAGCACTTCAAAACATTTATTCTTTCACTTTAATGTCTGACAATCCATTTGAATGTATCAAATGGCCTCTATTACCTGGCCAGTACAAGAATATTAGGACAAAGATGAAATAGTGTCGCTTTAAATTGTTTCGCGACATAAATATTAGTAACCGTACACTTATAAATCTCTCAATTTGTGTCAAACCATTCATTCTGAGATTCAAATAATGATGCCGGACCAGAAAAATCAGGAAGAAGGGAAGATATTGGCACCTTTTGTTTATACCGACAACAAATTTTGTTATTTAAACTTGTTTTCATTCCCATTTAATGTCAAACAACCCATCAGGATGTATTTAAAAGTGCTCAATTATAAGGCCAGTACCAGAATATCATTCAAAAGAAGAAATATTGGCTCTTTTTATTCTTGTCGACAAAAGTTTTAGTATAACCGTAGACTTACGAAGCGCTTAATTTTTGACAAAATTTTCATCGCGAGGTACATAAAGAATAAAATTATTATGCCGGTAGAGAATATTCAAGGAAAAGGGTAAATATTGGCCCAAGATATTGATGAATACAACAAATATAGCAGCTTGACACTTAAACTCCTTCATGAAAGGCTATCATTTCTTAACATTTAGGGAAAGTTGTACCACAGTTTCTGACACGTTTTCTTCGGCGACCTATAACTTTTGAATGCCCCGATACATTTTCAATATCAAGACATCAAAATGTGCGCAATTGAATTCCCTTTCCAAAACGCTAAACAGTTTAAAAATCGGACGGTCAACAACAGAGATACGATTTTTTCAAAGTTTGCCTATAAGCCTTAACAGATTATCTCCCCTGAATTTCAATATGCAAATTTTGGCATACCTTCTTCAGGAAATTGTTACAAAAAGACTACTATATATACAACTAAGTATGTATTACTGTAGGGGAACCCTTGAATCAAAAACATATCGGCGCATGCGCACTTGAAAGGGTTAGGGTTAGAAAAAAAGATCCGGCTAACCCAAACCCTAACCCAGGTTAGGGTTAACCCTAACCCTCATATATTCATACGCCAGCCATATCACAACCATTAATTGTCAGCCTACACCCCAGGTGCCCCCCTCTATATGATACCTAACCCTGACTCTAACCCTAACCCTAACACTAACCCTAACCCTGACCCTAACCCTGACCCTAACCCTAACACTAACCCTTACCCTAACCCTAACCCTAACCCAAACCCTGACCCTAACCCTGACCCAAACCCAAACCCAAACCCTAACCCTCTCAATGATAACTTGCATACAGACTTTGAACGTTAATAACTTTGGCATTTCTCAACCGATTTGAAAGATCTTTGGCGTTTTGGAAAGCCCAGACAGGCTGCTATTTGATCAGTTTATTGTTTTGTCGTTCATATTAAAGCCTTTCTTTTCCTATCAACCTGTAACATTGCAATATGGTCATTTTCTGAGGCTCGTATCTTTGCCATTTCTCAAGCAATCGGAAAAACATATAAGTAAATAAGACTCGTTTTTTCAAGTTCTTTCAGGATAACCTCAGGTCGGAGACTTCATTCCTGTAAACAAAAAGTTGGGTTCAAAAATCTGCCAAATTCTTTGAAAGATTTGCAATTTTTTCACAAGAACAACGAAATCTCCGTCATTTTACTACCTTAAAGCTGGAACTTTTTGGTATACATAAGCTGACAAAATGCGCCAGCTATTGGTGTATATAAGACGTGTATATCTAGCGGGGTTATTGCGTATCAACATGAAACGTGTTTGAACAAAATCGATGAAAGACGAAATACGCCGGCTATTTCACACGGTCCAAAAGCGTTTTTCATGGTTTCTCATTCTCAGAATTAGGTGTGTGAAATTTAAAGTGTGTGGTCCACTTGCAAAGAGGAAATGAATATAGTTAAAAAAAAAAAAAAAAAAAAAAAAAATAAACAAATAAAAATTTTAACTATAATTTAACTCTAACACTACAGCATTTATCAAAACAGTTAAAAAAAAAAAAAAAAAAAAAAAAAAAAAAATAAAATAATAAATATAACTTAACTCAAACAGTCCAGCATGAGGCATAAAAGTACTCATTTATCAGAGCAGTACTTAAATATCATATAAAAGGAGAAATATTGGCACTTTCTATATCTGTCGACAAAGTTTTTAGTCTCCATACACTGAAAACTATAAACCAAAAAGAATAAAATATGATGCCAGTATGGAATAACCATGAAAAAAGGTCAATGTTGACACCCTATATTGATGAGTACAACACATATTGCAATTTGAAACTTAAAATCCTTCACTCTAATGTCTAACAATCAGTCTTGAGGTACAAAAAGTACTCAATTACCAAGCCGGTACAAGAATATCAATAAAAAGAAAGAAATATTGTCGCCTTTTATTGTTATCGACACAAATAAAAGTAACCGTAGACTTATACAGTGTCAAATTATCCATCCTAAGAATGAAATGTTTATACCGGCACAGAAGTATCATCAAAAAGAAAGAAATAGTGTCGCCTTTTATTGTTATCGACACAAATATAAGTAACCGTAGACTTATACAGTGTCAAATTATCCATCAAAAGAATAAAATGTTTATACCGGCACAGAAGTATCATCAAAAAGAAAGAAATAGTGTCGCCTTTTATTGTTATCGACACAAATATAAGTAACCGTAGACTTATACAGTGTCAAATTATCCATCAAAAGAATAAAATGTTTATACCGGCACAGAAGTATCATCAAAAGGAAAGAAATAGTGTCGCCTTTCATTGTTATCGACACAAATATAAGTAACCGTAGACTTATACAGTGTCAAATTATCCATCAAAAGAATAAAATGTTCATGCTGGCACACAAGTATCATCAAAAAGGATAGATATTGGCACCATGTATAGATGCAGACAACAAAATACAGCAACCTGAAACATTCATTTCTTCACTTTTGTGTCTGAGAATCCATCTAAACTCATAAATATCATACAACATATGAAATATTGTCACTTTTAGTTGGTATTGACATAAATATCAGTAACCGTACACTTATAAATCTCTCAATTGTTGTCAAATTATGCATTCTTATAGTTGTCGACAAATGTTTTAGTAACCGTAGACTCCTAACCTGTGTAAAACTATCAATCCTCAGGTACCGAAAGGATAAAATGTTAATGCCGGTAAGTAATAACCAAGAAAATGGTCAATATTGGCACCCTATATTGCTGAATGCAACAAATATAGCACTTCAAAACATTTATTCTTTCACTTTAATGTCTGACAATCCATTTGAATGTATCAAATGGCCTCTATTACCTGGCCAGTACAAGAATATTAGGACAAAGATGAAATAGTGTCGCTTTAAATTGTTTCGCGACATAAATATTAGTAACCGTACACTTATAAATCTCTCAATTTGTGTCAAACCATTCATTCTGAGATTCAAATAATGATGCCGGACCAGAAAAATCAGGAAGAAGGGAAGATATTGGCACCTTTTGTTTATACCGACAACAAATTTTGTTATTTAAACTTGTTTTCATTCCCATTTAATGTCAAACAACCCATCAGGATGTATTTAAAAGTGCTCAATTATAAGGCCAGTACCAGAATATCATTCAAAAGAAGAAATATTGGCTCTTTTTATTCTTGTCGACAAAAGTTTTAGTATAACCGTAGACTTACGAAGCGCTTAATTTTTGACAAAATTTTCATCGCGAGGTACATAAAGAATAAAATTATTATGCCGGTAGAGAATATTCAAGGAAAAGGGTAAATATTGGCCCAAGATATTGATGAATACAACAAATATAGCAGCTTGACACTTAAACTCCTTCATGAAAGGCTATCATTTCTTAACATTTAGGGAAAGTTGTACCACAGTTTCTGACACGTTTTCTTCGGCGACCTATAACTTTTGAATGCCCCGATACATTTTCAATATCAAGACATCAAAATGTGCGCAATTGAATTCCCTTTCCAAAACGCTAAACAGTTTAAAAATCGGACGGTCAACAACAGAGATACGATTTTTTCAAAGTTTGCCTATAAGCCTTAACAGATTATCTCCCCTGAATTTCAATATGCAAATTTTGGCATACCTTCTTCAGGAAATTGTTACAAAAAGACTACTATATATACAACTAAGTATGTATTACTGTAGGGGAACCCTTGAATCAAAAACATATCGGCGCATGCGCACTTGAAAGGGTTAGGGTTAGAAAAAAAGATCCGGCTAACCCAAACCCTAACCCAGGTTAGGGTTAACCCTAACCCTCATATATTCATACGCCAGCCATATCACAACCATTAATTGTCAGCCTACACCCCAGGTGCCCCCCTCTATATGATACCTAACCCTGACTCTAACCCTAACCCTAACACTAACCCTAACCCTGACCCTAACCCTGACCCTAACCCTAACACTAACCCTTACCCTAACCCTAACCCTAACCCAAACCCTGACCCTAACCCTGACCCAAACCCAAACCCAAACCCTAACCCTCTCAATGATAACTTGCATACAGACTTTGAACGTTAATAACTTTGGCATTTCTCAACCGATTTGAAAGATCTTTGGCGTTTTGGAAAGCCCAGACAGGCTGCTATTTGATCAGTTTATTGTTTTGTCGTTCATATTAAAGCCTTTCTTTTCCTATCAACCTGTAACATTGCAATATGGTCATTTTCTGAGGCTCGTATCTTTGCCATTTCTCAAGCAATCGGAAAAACATATAAGTAAATAAGACTCGTTTTTTCAAGTTCTTTCAGGATAACCTCAGGTCGGAGACTTCATTCCTGTAAACAAAAAGTTGGGTTCAAAAATCTGCCAAATTCTTTGAAAGATTTGCAATTTTTTCACAAGAACAACGAAATCTCCGTCATTTTACTACCTTAAAGCTGGAACTTTTTGGTATACATAAGCTGACAAAATGCGCCAGCTATTGGTGTATATAAGACGTGTATATCTAGCGGGGTTATTGCGTATCAACATGAAACGTGTTTGAACAAAATCGATGAAAGACGAAATACGCCGGCTATTTCACACGGTCCAAAAGCGTTTTTCATGGTTTCTCATTCTCAGAATTAGGTGTGTGAAATTTAAAGTGTGTGGTCCACTTGCAAAGAGGAAATGAATATAGTTAAAAAAAAAAAAAAAAAAAAAAAAAATAAACAAATAAAAATTTTAACTATAATTTAACTCTAACACTACAGCATTTATCAAAACAGTTAAAAAAAAAAAAAAAAAAAAAAAAAAAAAATAAAATAATAAATATAACTTAACTCAAACAGTCCAGCATGAGGCATAAAAGTACTCATTTATCAGAGCAGTACTTAAATATCATATAAAAGGAGAAATATTGGCACTTTCTATATCTGTCGACAAAGTTTTTAGTCTCCATACACTGAAAACTATAAACCAAAAAGAATAAAATATGATGCCAGTATGGAATAACCATGAAAAAAGGTCAATGTTGACACCCTATATTGATGAGTACAACACATATTGCAATTTGAAACTTAAAATCCTTCACTCTAATGTCTAACAATCAGTCTTGAGGTACAAAAAGTACTCAATTACCAAGCCGGTACAAGAATATCAATAAAAAGAAAGAAATATTGTCGCCTTTTATTGTTATCGACACAAATAAAAGTAACCGTAGACTTATACAGTGTCAAATTATCCATCCTAAGAATGAAATGTTTATACCGGCACAGAAGTATCATCAAAAAGAAAGAAATAGTGTCGCCTTTTATTGTTATCGACACAAATATAAGTAACCGTAGACTTATACAGTGTCAAATTATCCATCAAAAGAATAAAATGTTTATACCGGCACAGAAGTATCATCAAAAAGAAAGAAATAGTGTCGCCTTTTATTGTTATCGACACAAATATAAGTAACCGTAGACTTATACAGTGTCAAATTATCCATCAAAAGAATAAAATGTTTATACCGGCACAGAAGTATCATCAAAAGGAAAGAAATAGTGTCGCCTTTCATTGTTATCGACACAAATATAAGTAACCGTAGACTTATACAGTGTCAAATTATCCATCAAAAGAATAAAATGTTCATGCTGGCACACAAGTATCATCAAAAAGGATAGATATTGGCACCATGTATAGATGCAGACAACAAAATACAGCAACCTGAAACATTCATTTCTTCACTTTTGTGTCTGAGAATCCATCTAAACTCATAAATATCATACAACATATGAAATATTGTCACTTTTAGTTGGTATTGACATAAATATCAGTAACCGTACACTTATAAATCTCTCAATTGTTGTCAAATTATGCATTCTTATAGTTGTCGACAAATGTTTTAGTAACCGTAGACTCCTAACCTGTGTAAAACTATCAATCCTCAGGTACCGAAAGGATAAAATGTTAATGCCGGTAAGTAATAACCAAGAAAATGGTCAATATTGGCACCCTATATTGCTGAATGCAACAAATATAGCACTTCAAAACATTTATTCTTTCACTTTAATGTCTGACAATCCATTTGAATGTATCAAATGGCCTCTATTACCTGGCCAGTACAAGAATATTAGGACAAAGATGAAATAGTGTCGCTTTAAATTGTTTCGCGACATAAATATTAGTAACCGTACACTTATAAATCTCTCAATTTGTGTCAAACCATTCATTCTGAGATTCAAATAATGATGCCGGACCAGAAAAATCAGGAAGAAGGGAAGATATTGGCACCTTTTGTTTATACCGACAACAAATTTTGTTATTTAAACTTGTTTTCATTCCCATTTAATGTCAAACAACCCATCAGGATGTATTTAAAAGTGCTCAATTATAAGGCCAGTACCAGAATATCATTCAAAAGAAGAAATATTGGCTCTTTTTATTCTTGTCGACAAAAGTTTTAGTATAACCGTAGACTTACGAAGCGCTTAATTTTTGACAAAATTTTCATCGCGAGGTACATAAAGAATAAAATTATTATGCCGGTAGAGAATATTCAAGGAAAAGGGTAAATATTGGCCCAAGATATTGATGAATACAACAAATATAGCAGCTTGACACTTAAACTCCTTCATGAAAGGCTATCATTTCTTAACATTTAGGGAAAGTTGTACCACAGTTTCTGACACGTTTTCTTCGGCGACCTATAACTTTTGAATGCCCCGATACATTTTCAATATCAAGACATCAAAATGTGCGCAATTGAATTCCCTTTCCAAAACGCTAAACAGTTTAAAAATCGGACGGTCAACAACAGAGATACGATTTTTTCAAAGTTTGCCTATAAGCCTTAACAGATTATCTCCCCTGAATTTCAATATGCAAATTTTGGCATACCTTCTTCAGGAAATTGTTACAAAAAGACTACTATATATACAACTAAGTATGTATTACTGTAGGGGAACCCTTGAATCAAAAACATATCGGCGCATGCGCACTTGAAAGGGTTAGGGTTAGAAAAAAAGATCCGGCTAACCCAAACCCTAACCCAGGTTAGGGTTAACCCTAACCCTCATATATTCATACGCCAGCCATATCACAACCATTAATTGTCAGCCTACACCCCAGGTGCCCCCCTCTATATGATACCTAACCCTGACTCTAACCCTAACCCTAACACTAACCCTAACCCTGACCCTAACCCTGACCCTAACCCTAACACTAACCCTTACCCTAACCCTAACCCTAACCCAAACCCTGACCCTAACCCTGACCCAAACCCAAACCCAAACCCTAACCCTCTCAATGATAACTTGCATACAGACTTTGAACGTTAATAACTTTGGCATTTCTCAACCGATTTGAAAGATCTTTGGCGTTTTGGAAAGCCCAGACAGGCTGCTATTTGATCAGTTTATTGTTTTGTCGTTCATATTAAAGCCTTTCTTTTCCTATCAACCTGTAACATTGCAATATGGTCATTTTCTGAGGCTCGTATCTTTGCCATTTCTCAAGCAATCGGAAAAACATATAAGTAAATAAGACTCGTTTTTTCAAGTTCTTTCAGGATAACCTCAGGTCGGAGACTTCATTCCTGTAAACAAAAAGTTGGGTTCAAAAATCTGCCAAATTCTTTGAAAGATTTGCAATTTTTTCACAAGAACAACGAAATCTCCGTCATTTTACTACCTTAAAGCTGGAACTTTTTGGTATACATAAGCTGACAAAATGCGCCAGCTATTGGTGTATATAAGACGTGTATATCTAGCGGGGTTATTGCGTATCAACATGAAACGTGTTTGAACAAAATCGATGAAAGACGAAATACGCCGGCTATTTCACACGGTCCAAAAGCGTTTTTCATGGTTTCTCATTCTCAGAATTAGGTGTGTGAAATTTAAAGTGTGTGGTCCACTTGCAAAGAGGAAATGAATATAGTTAAAAAAAAAAAAAAAAAAAAAAAAAATAAACAAATAAAAATTTTAACTATAATTTAACTCTAACACTACAGCATTTATCAAAACAGTTAAAAAAAAAAAAAAAAAAAAAAAAAAAAAATAAAATAATAAATATAACTTAACTCAAACAGTCCAGCATGAGGCATAAAAGTACTCATTTATCAGAGCAGTACTTAAATATCATATAAAAGGAGAAATATTGGCACTTTCTATATCTGTCGACAAAGTTTTTAGTCTCCATACACTGAAAACTATAAACCAAAAAGAATAAAATATGATGCCAGTATGGAATAACCATGAAAAAAGGTCAATGTTGACACCCTATATTGATGAGTACAACACATATTGCAATTTGAAACTTAAAATCCTTCACTCTAATGTCTAACAATCAGTCTTGAGGTACAAAAAGTACTCAATTACCAAGCCGGTACAAGAATATCAATAAAAAGAAAGAAATATTGTCGCCTTTTATTGTTATCGACACAAATAAAAGTAACCGTAGACTTATACAGTGTCAAATTATCCATCCTAAGAATGAAATGTTTATACCGGCACAGAAGTATCATCAAAAAGAAAGAAATAGTGTCGCCTTTTATTGTTATCGACACAAATATAAGTAACCGTAGACTTATACAGTGTCAAATTATCCATCAAAAGAATAAAATGTTTATACCGGCACAGAAGTATCATCAAAAAGAAAGAAATAGTGTC